>NC_140971.1:100219924-100272424 GCF_056783735.1 Eptatretus burgeri
CGTCAGTACAGGTAGATCGGTACCCGTCAGTACAGGTAGATCGGTACCCGTCAGTACAGGTAGATCGGTACCCGTCAGTACAAGTAGATCGGTACCCGTCAGTACAGGTAGATCGGTACTCGTCAGTACAGGTAGATCGGTACTCGTCAGTACAGGTAGATCGGTACTCGTCAGTACAGGTAGATCGGTGCTCGTCAGTACAGGTAGATCGGTACCCGTCAATACAGGTAGATCGGTACCCGTCAGTACAGGTAGATCGGTACTTGTCAGTACAGATAGATCGGTACCCGTCAGTACAGGTAGATCGGTACTTGTCAGTACAGATAGATCGGTACTCGTCAGTACAGGTAGATCGGTACCCGTCAGTACAGGGAGATCGGTACTCGTCAGTACAGGTAGATCGGTACTCGTGAGGACCAAACAAACGCTGAACCTGCTCGATACGTCAAAGGGGATGTTGTATTGTCAAGACCCCACAGGTCCAACGATCAACACAAACATCCTCAGGCGGTTTGATAATGTTTTCTAATTTAACCGGATTAGTCCATAAATAGGTTTATATCTTCAATGTCTTCACATCGGATTAGTCCATAAATAGATTTATACCTTCAATGTCTTCACATCGGATTAGTCCATAAACAGGTTTATACCTTCAATGTCTTCACATCGGATTAGTCCATAAACAGGTTTATAACTTCAATGTATTTACATCGGATTATTCCATAAATAGATTTATACCTTGAATGTATTTATATCGGATTATTCCATTTATAGATTTATACCTTCAATGTATTTACATTGGATTATTCCATAAATAGATTTATACCTTGAATGCATTTACATTGGATTATTCCATAAATAGATTTATAGCTTGAATGTATTTACATCGGATTAGTCCATAAATAGATTTATTCCTTGAATGTATTTACATCGGATTATTCCATAAATAGATTTATTCCTTGAATGTATTTACATTGGAAAATTCCATAAATAGATTTATACCTTGAATGTATTTGCTAATCTTGCCATTTGATTATTCCATAAATAGGTTTATACCTTGAATGTATTTACATTGGATTATTCCATAAATAGATTTATACCTTGAATGTATTTATATTGGATTATTCCATAAATAGATTTATACCTTGAATGTATTTATATTGGATTATTCCATAAATAGATTTATACTTTGAATGTCTCTATATTGAATTATTCCATATATTTATACCTTTTAATGTCTTTACATAGTCTTTGCATCAGATTATTCCATATACATATTTAAATCTTGAATGTCTTTACATCGGATGACGCCATATTAAAGTAGATTTATATCTTCAACAAGACGACCTGTGAACCCATTGGGTTCCCGTTGTGACAGCGGTTGATGAAAAAAATCATTTCAAGAAAAAAGAAAAGATAGCTCCAGCAAACTATACCGCTGAGGTTGTTTGCATTGATCAAATTCTCCCGAAGAGTACTTGACTGAATCGGGAATTGATTTTTTAAATCATTATTTCGTTGCCCGATTTGAACGAAACTTGATACTGCACACTGCAGGAGAACGGTGAGGAAGATGGGCTGAAAATTTTTGCACTGTCGTGTACCGTTTTGGCTGTGTTTCAGGAGCATACATACAGACATACATACAATATGAGAGTTTTAGTAATATATAGATGTATTTACACTGGTTTATTACAAAAATAGATTTATACCTTCAATGTATTTACATTGGATTATTCCAAAAACAGGTTTATACCTTCAATGTCTTTGCATCCTTTGTTTTGATGCGTTGTTGTTGTTGTTTTTTGTATTCCTTTTTCAGAAGATCGTGTGGAAGATGTAACACAAATTCGGAAAAAACACCCAAATAAAGTTCCTGTGAGTTTATCATTTTACCTTTTTTACTGAGTCACACATGCAAGTAATCTTTTGTACAAGAAGTAAATGTATTGGCGCTGTTTGTTTTATTTAGTTTTTATTCTGAATATATTATTTATATTATTGTGGTTACTCTTGCAGAACCTACAAACTTAATTTGTAGACTCTGCAAAAGGTCATTTAAAAAAAAAAATTTAAATACCTTGTTGAAGTGTTCAAGTAAATTGTATGCATTCTGTACTAATTAGAACCTCAGATCGTTTTAAAACCAGAAAAAGGTAACTTGTGTGTGGAGATCTTGGGTTTTTCTTTTTATAGCTCTGGCTGTGTTTGAAGAGGACAACATGAAATTCCATACTCACAAACCCAAGGTTCTTTGTTCGATTGAGCTCCAAGTCCAACCAGCAGTCAGGCATAGTCCAAAGTTGAGTTGATCATCAAGATAAAAAATAAACACCACACAATACGAATACACTAGCATGAGCACAGTACACTCACCTCAATGCAAGAGACTCTTCTCTCCACCTCGCTCCCTGACTCTTCTCTCCCACTTGGATAGACAGGTCACAAACATTCCCAAAAGCCCCTCTCTGGAACCCGTTTGTAAATACAAAATGAAGCCAGAAACTAATTAAAACCATGAGTTTGTTCCTTATCTAGAACCAACAAGAACTTACTGAACTTTCTAAAGGCTGTAAAATCCATCTGTGATATTGATATTTATACCTGGCACCCTTTTACTCTACTCAATTTTTTACAATCAACATCTAGCATCAATAAACAATGCAGTCATACATGTGAAACAATTTATTCCTTATCAGGGAATAACGTGGGTCCAAGTTATATTTGGTGACCCACAAAGAGGTAGAGAAGAGTCTGGGACGAACCTGGGGCCAAATTATATTTGGTGACCCACAAAGCTTGGGCTGTCCATCCCAATGGCAGACTTTGATGGTCTGGCTGTGAGGCAGGCTGCAGACATCTTGTGGAGCAGCTTTCGGAGGGTGGAAACGTACTCGCAAGTGTCGATCAGGATGTCATCAATATAACTATCAACATTTTCTATATCATTCCCCACACTAGTGCATGTGCAAATGGAGGATGGACTGTTGACATGACAACACGTTCTTTTCAGCAACACGTCCTAGATCCTACCTCAGCATTAATGATGGAAGTGTCACAAGTCTGGGGACAAGGTGATGGTTTTCTAATCGTGTTAAATGTTTTTGTTTTTTTGGTATACAGTCGAGCTTGGTTCGTCTCACAGCTCGGTCGAGGCTCTTGGAAAAGCTAGTACCAGAATGGAATGGAACAAAATGGAAAGGGGAAACTCCAACAGCAGGATAGAAGTGAGAAAGAGATGAAGGGGAGGGGAAAAGGAACCATGGGGGTGAACAAGCCACACAAGCTGAATGAAACACAGTAAGAAGAGGAAGGGGAAAGTCGGAATGCAACAGAAAAGGAACAAACCAACCGACAACTAACAAAGAAAAGAGATGAGGGAGAGAAAAGGGGGGGAGGGGGAATCAAAATGACCAGCAAAAGGGAATGCTTGGGAATGGGGTTATTTGGGATAGAAGACATGAGTATAGATGGGGGTTGACATGAGGTGGTGGTGGAATTTAACACGGTGATCAGTTTTGTGAGGCAGGCCAATGGTATGGGCTGCCATTCCAGATGACCGAAGAACTGATCTTGTCATCATTTGGAGGGGTGTGATGACGTGTCAGATGCAGGGATGAAATCATTATACCTGTAGTCATCACTCTGGTGTGATAGCAAGGTCCCAACTTCATCTTTATGGGGAACCACACAACAACACCTTGTACATGTTAATGGTGCACTTCAAGACGACGTCATTCCCGTGGACTTGCCTGTACAATCTCTGCATTTGCATCTGATCGAACATACTGGGTCATCCTCGGGAGGGGTTTTTTGTGATCACCAAGTCCACCCAAAGTTTCACTTGAACTTAGCTGTTGTGCCTGAATCGATGCAACCCATTTCCATCTTGACCACCAATCATGTGATTGTTATGTTCTATGTCGGATTTTACTCACACGTGCTTTTCTTCTGGCAAATGTTCTTGTTAACAATTTAATTTTGACTTTTATTGATTTCATTTTCTCTTTTCTTCCCCTTTGTTAAAAGGTGATCATTGAGCGTTACATGGGAGAGAGACAACTACCACAGCTTGATAAAATCAAATTCCTTGTTCCTGATCATGTAAACATGAGTGATGTGGTAAAGATCATTAGGTGAGTTCGTTAGTTAGTTTATTTTTTCGTTCTAATATTGAATCGCAAACTTGTTATGCACTGACATGCCTTGCATTGTTTACCCAACGAAGACCAAGAAACCCTTCTGTCTTACCCTGCCTGACCATGATTGGTATTGCATTAAATCCTCTGAAACCCCAAACAAAAATAAAGATTTGCACATTGAACACATCGTGAGTGTTTGTCAGTATGACGCTGCAAAAATGGGAAATCATAAAATGCATTTGTTATTTAAAGGACAATTAAAGAACCACAGATTTTTTTTGAAGATTTATTTTCTTTGGGAGTGAAGCTCATGGTAGAGCAAAGTGAAATTGACAGTGGGATAGCAGGGCAACAATTTGACACAACCATCAAGGGGGGAGTAGAGAGAGAGAGAGAGAGAGCAAGAAGAGGGAAGAAACACTGAAACCAGCAAGTAAAAGGCCGAGTTCGGAAAGGTTAATGGGAGTAATAAAGATAACGGGTCAGGATGGGGCATGACACTGGTGGAGATGCACTGCTTGCTTTAAGCTCTGGAGGGAAGAGTGATACAGTACAGCCAGCTTCTGGAAGGTGGTTCCATAGATGGGAGAAGCGTTAGTGACTCAAGCCAAGTTATGCCAAGACTCCAATTCCCATGATATATTTTGGAAGAGAAGTCGTATGTACTGGAATCATGCTTGTTTTCCCCCAAAATTGGTTTGTATTGTACATCAACCTTGAAAACAGGGGATGGGTATCATATGATTTATAGAAATGTGTGTAAGAATAATCTTAGATTTTTTTTGTGTTGGTTATTTTGGACTGCATTTCAGGTAAAGTAACTATCGTTGTTAGTGTACAAAGCCTTAGGTTTGCCTGTGTAGCGTTCCCATCTGAAATTGCTTGTATTGTTGGAAACTCGGGTTAAAATTCCAGATCCTATCAGAATTTATCCATTCTCGATGAATTTTAGATGAAGGGAATTGATCCATGGATCAATCCCTTCTCAATGCATTGATCCATGGACTGCATCTATCAATCCCTCATTGTGGATTTGGGGGCCAGGCGAGGGTTCCAGTTAAGTTGAAACCTTGTTGACTGTTGTAAACGGTAATAACAAGAAAAAGAGCAATCAGAGATTGCAGACCCTCACCAGGACTTGTTTTGTATGGTGTTTGTGTGGTGTTTGTGTCATGGTGTGTTGCGTAATGAAAAAGAGACAACTAGAACTGCCACTTTATAACTGCTGGCAGTGATTACTGGGTACCAAGACGTCCCGCTTTGATGCAACCCCGCTTTAATCGAACACTTTACCCTGATTCATGAGATTTATTATTATTCAATTGAATTCAGAATGGGATTAAAATGAATTCAATTCAAATCAAATGGAAGACCAAATAGGTACAGTCCTGCATTGAAGTAATCAGAAGGAACCCAAACAAGCAAAAAGCAAAGATGAAGTCACCAGGAGTAACCTGGATAGGAATCGGGTTTCAGCTGCTACTACTCTATCCTCAAACCCCTCCAGGCACAGCCAAGTGAGCCTTATTTTTAAAAAAATTAAATTTTTAAAAATGATTCTGGCTGCCAGACCATGCGTCCGATCAGGTTGGAATTTAAAACATGTATTCCGCATCACTATTAGATCATAATTGTGACGTTTCACATTAAGCAGTTCAAGAGAAATAATTAAAAAAAGATATTCGCTAAATCCAATATGGCTGCCAGACCATGTGACTTGTCAATGATTCGTGAATACCCAGGTATCGCCAAGGCTTGGAGAACATGTGTGTGAAGTTTCCCCTCAATCTATCCAGCAGTTCCGGTGAAGAAGATTTTATACGTTTTACGGTAAATCCAATATGGCTGCCAAACCATGTGACCTATGACATCATCTGTGTGAAACTTTTGTTCCTCATGGATAGGTGGTCATACGTGTTAAGTTTTGCCTCAATTTGTTCAGCCATTTCAGAGAAAAAGATTTTTGAAGGTTAAAAAAAAAAAACGCTGCCGAATCACGTCAATGACGTCATCAAAAATATTTCTGTGCATCATTTTATCCCATGATTTTAAAAAATTGGGGGGGGGGGCTTTGTCACCCCCCAAATATGTATTTGTTTTCTTTGCCGAAACCACACATGCAATTTCAATGAAACTTGACCACAACCTTCATCAACTGTGATGTACCTAAGTTTGTTCACCCTATTTCAAAAATCGGGGTCGAGGGGGTTCACGGGGAGGGGGGGGAGTTACCCCCCAAAATAGGTATTTGCAATAACATTGGTTTACTGGTACATTTTGCCATTTTGATTCCATACCATGTTGACTTCCTCCTCAATATCATTATTATACCAGTTGAGCACCCAGGGGTATTGTCCCTATTTTTAGCTCACCTGGAATTCAGTTCTGGGGAATTTATGGGATGGTGCGTTGTCTGTTCGTAAACACTTGCAACTTTTCTTTGAAACTCGTTGATCATATATATGAAGTTTCGCATTGATGTGGTAAGGCGGTCTAGAGGTTTTTTTTGGGGTTTTTTTTAACCCAATATAGATGGTATACCACATGACCTATCCTATGATATCAGTTATCATATAGAAAACATCCCAAAATGCAAAGGTCCGCTTTATACTCAAAAACAAACGACGAAAAGAACGGCTGAAAAGCACGCACACGCACACACTGTTGTGGCCAAAAATATTGGCACCCTTTCACTTTTTTAAAACAATGCACCATTTCTTCCAGAAAATTGTTGAAATTAAAAAATATTTTGGTATCCACAGATGCATTTATTTGGTTTGCAGTGGAACAAACAAAAAAAGCTGAAAAAAATAACTACATCTTAGCTTGTTCCACACAGAAATCCTAAAATGGGCCAGACAATATTATTGGCACCTTTTAGAAGTTGTGAGAAATCATTAAATTTCAAGCATGTGATTCTCCTTTACTTGGGAATTGAACTCACCTGTGGTGAGGTTGCACGTGCCTGCAATATAAAAATCACTTCTTCAACCAGTTTGAACAGAGAAAACGAGTCATTCTGCTGTTTTGTGGCACTGTGTGTACTGCAATGAGCATGGAGAAAAGAAAGAAAACCAGAGGAGGTCAGACACAAGATTATAGCCCTGCATGGACAATCTCAAGGCTACACGTCCATCTCCAGAGATCTTCATGTTCCTGTGTCCACCATAAACAATTATCAGCAAGTTTAAGGCCCATGGCACTGTAGCCAACCTCCCTGGATGTGGCCGCAAGAGAAAACTTCATCGAAGATGATGAAGAAGAAAGCACCTCAATCAACTGCCAAACAGATTCAAGCTGACCTTCAAACACAAGGTATGACAGTTCCAACTCGCACCATCTGTCGCCAACTCAGTGAAAGAGGTTCTATGGAAGGAGACACAGGAGGACTCCACTGCTGAGAGAGACACACACACACACACACACACACACACACACACACACACACACACACGAAAGCCCGACTGGAGTTTGTCAAAACACGCCTGAACAAGCCAAAATCTTTCTGGGAGAATGTCCCGCGGGCAGATTAGACCAAATTCGAGCTTTTTGGTAGAGCACATCATCTCTGTGTTTACAGAAAACAGAATGAAGCCTTCATTCAAAAAGAACACCTTCTCTCCAGTCAAACAAGGAGGAGGTTCAGTGATGTTTTAGGGTTGCTGCGCTGCCTCTGGCAATGGGTGCCTTGAATGTGTGCACGACATCATGAAATCAGGAGATTACAAAGGAGGAATTTTGGAGCGCAATGTTCAACCCAGTGTCAGAAAGTTGGGTCTCCATTGAAGGTTATGGGTCTTGCATCAGGACAATGACCCCAAACACACTTCAAAACACCACAGGAATGGTTCAAGACAAAATGCTGGACTGTTCTGAAGCGGCCAGCAATGAGTCCAGATCTAAATTCCATTGAGGGCGGCGGGGCGTGAGTCACTCGCTCTGAATGATGTGGCAGGCAAAAGCGTCTGCAGTGAGTGAACGATTTGCTCAGAAGGACATAGCACGGTCCCACTCTCGACTGTAAGGCCTTCGGCAAGTGGCTCAAGCACTCATTTAAACACTCCATTTGAATGGTTGATAGGGAACGGTTGGCCAGGCTGTCTCTGCATACCATGTGGAATCCCTTTAACTTTAAAGCTCATCTTCACCGCGTGCGCAGCAGTTAATGAAATATAATTAATTTGTTTAAATAATAACTTTATCCACAAAATAGTTGTAGCTTCATGCAGGACAACCCTGGAGACATCGCAAAGTTCAATAGCCCATGAAATAAGCATTGGAGATAATCCGCCATCTTGCTTGCTCGTCTGTGCACGCGTCACGTGGTTCGGGGTCCGCACAAACGTTATAACTTTTTTTTTTTAAAGCATCTGGATTTCACCAGATTTGCTTTGATTCCCTCTAGAGCACCTCGCGAAACCTCCGAAAATATAGACACAGATCTCGCAGACGCCATGGATAGGCAGTCCCTCTGGGGGACTGGGCACGAGGTCAAGCAGTGAATGCATGAAATCATGTCGCTCAATGAAGCTCGTTAATTTTAGCATGTTCCTAAATTTTTTGTTCACCCAATATAATTCTCCAAACAGAAAAAAAGGTAAGTTTAATGCTTTGGAAATTTCACATTTTCTTGCGCATCGACGGAGAAGGAGGGAACGTAGCCTCGCTTGCTTGAAGGAAATAGGCATGTCGGCTTAGTTATAAGACTCGTTATTTCTTTAAATTATCAGATTTTGACACTTATTTAGTCCGGGCAAGATCTGATCCTCAAAACTGAAATAATATTTCGATGTTATACTTTAAGTAGTCTCGAAGATTACATCGTGGAAAATCTAATTATATAATGCATGAAATCGCTCCAAGTTCCTGATTTGAAAACTAAAGTGCTTACAAAAGTGATGTATGCAGCGATTCATAGTTATGATGAACAGGCATTCGATAATATGTGTGAGGAAAGTAAAAACAACTTTATCGTTTAGAAATCGTTGCGGTCTTTTCCAAGTCAAGGCATGCTTTAGCAGGCCAGAAAACATGGTGGCTTCAAACCCCAGCGAAGTTACCCAGGAAACGCCTGAAGTCCCAGAGAGTGAGTTGGCCGAGGATTGCCTGATGAAGGATATAATTAAATAAGGCCATTCATTACCTTCAAAAGGGGTGTTTTAATTAACCCAAGCACCCAATTTTCACTCTTGCACTTCCTTGGAGTTTTCTTATATACATGCAAAGTTTCAGGCTGCGAGGTTTCATAGTTTTGGAGCTCTGGAGGAGACACACACACATTGATATTTAATATGGAATAGGCAAAGCCTAGAAGCGAACATAGAATTGTTCTTACATTCGCTTCTGACTTTACATAAAACTTGTTCACAACTGTATACTTGCCAACTATACCGTGGTACATGTAAGCGCCGCACAGCTGATGATTTTGATGCAATTTCCGATTACTTCGGCCTGGATTCGGGATCAGCGATCAAATAATGTAAATCACGATTAAAAAATTTTTTTGATCATGCGGGAGATATCTTTATTAAAATTAACTTTGGGACAAAAAATAATTGAATAAATAAATAAATAAACGATCACTTCTGGTCAAGAATAAAAGAAATTAAAAGTTTCCGGAAAGAGTTTCAAAATCACTCCCGGTAATGTTAAATACAAAATAAACACTTCCTGTCATGAAAAAAATCACCTTCGGAAATAGAAAATTAACTTTGGGAAAAACATAATTGAATAAATAAATAAACACTTCCAGTCATGATCTCCCGGCATGCATCATTCCCCATGACAAAACCCGGAAGCAAAAAAAAACCGGAAGCAAAAATGGTCATAGCCAACGACACGGATTCACAATTGCCAGGGTATTGTGTTATTTTTGTTGTTTCCTATTCTCTCATGTGCACGCGTTAAGTAATATTCACAAGATAGAAATAAAACCCAATCGTGTTTATACACCGCACAGCGTTTAACAACAACCGGAAGCAAAAGCTCATAGCTAACGACACGGATTCCAAATAGCCAGGGGCATTGTGTTGTTGTTGTTGTTGTTGTTGTTGTTGTTGTTGTTTCCTATTCTCTCACGTGCACGCGTTAAGTATGAAGCTCATATCGTTCGCAATTAGTGTGTACATGTATATATATATATATATATATATATATATATATATATATATATATATATATATATATATATATATATATATATATATATATATATATATATATATATATATATATATATATATATATATATATATATATATATATAACAGTGGAGGGGAGTGTGGTGTCTGGGGGGAGAGGGATTCAATGATCGGAAGAGCAGCATTAGCTTTATGACAAAATCGCCTGCTGCATTTCCACATAGAAGAAGGGTGAGACGTTCATTCAACAACTCACCTTGAAATCCAGAGCAGATCTTTCCTGCTTGGAGAAGATGGTATCAGATGGCATTCTCTTCCAGAATAATCCCTTCGCTTCGGCATTAAAAACCTGCTCCGGTATAAATCCCTTCGCCTCGATTAGTTCCATTAGCTGCGGTGGGTAGGTTTTTCGCAGCATCATGGTCTGTCGATGCTGCTTTTCCGACTAATTTTACATGATGGAGGTCGAATCCCCTTGAATTTCTCAAACCAGCCCTTGCTGGCATGGAACTTGTGGGTTGCTGTAGTTGAACTGGAGGCTTCGGCTGCCTCGTAGAAATGTTGGTCAATCCGCAATGATTTCTCCCGTCCTACCAGTACATTCAAAGGCACTTTTTCCTGTTTGGTCCTCGATCCAAACATTAAGCGCTTTTCCATCTTTTCAATATGAGGATCACGGGACATGAGAGGATCACATCATCATGAGGGTTTGTGATTTGCGGCTCGTTGGCGCCAACACTTGACCGGATATTTGACTTATTTTCACAGATGTACTGCACAGTCGATTCATTAATCCCCCAATGGTGGACCACAGATGCTGCACTTTCACCTCGAGCCAACCGATCTAACAACTCGATCTTTTTGCCCGTCATAACCTTTCTCTGCCTTTTGGCACAACTAACATTGTCTATCACTTTACTTTTGGACGCCATTGATGCTCAAGATATAAAAGGCTCGTAATGGTAGATAATAGTACATGCATGGGACACAAACGATGACTCCTCTCAGCTCCAAAACTGCAATTGGTCGAAATGAAATCCCGCAATAACAAAATCGGAATACAATAGGTTGCATGCGATTGGTCCAAACCCATGGTATTAGAACCCGCAATATTTGAGGGTTTACTCTAATTCATAATTTTCGAAATGTTTATTGCCGAAATGGTTAATGCCTCCCAGCAAAGCAGAAGTGATTTTTGCTTTCGCCATATATAAGCAGCAAGGATGGTTGATGAAGGTGATATGAACTGACTTTCAAGCAGATGTAAGATGACCCCGAGGAAATTATAGAGTGAATAGAGAAGAATGTTTGTGAAGTACAATTTGGTGTCTTTTCATTAAATACATCAGCAAAGCAACGGGTGCTTGTTAGTCAATCATAATACATGCCAGTGCTCGGTCTTTTTTAATATATTCCCTTGGGCTGTCATATTGTTAGCTGACTGTATGCACCTGATACTTATCTTAGACGTCGGCTGCACCTGAGCCCGAGTCAAGCCTTCTTCCTGTTGGTGAACCAACGCAGCATGGTCAGTGTGTCCATACCCATCTCCCAGATCTATGAGCAGCAGCAAGATGATGATGGCTTCCTCTACGTCACGTACGCATCCCAGGAGACCTTTGGGAAAACGTTTCTTCCTCTCACATAACGATACACCGTTGTCTTTGAACAACCTTTCTCGAGCATGACATCATCATTTTACATAAAATTGTGCACATTATCTTTTTGGTAAGAATGCTTTTCGCAATCTAGTAACTTTAAGGTTTCATCAAAAAACCGACATGTTGACTTTTGTTTCAAGAGGGAGTTGATTTTCACTTTCAAACATTCCACTGTTTGCAAAATGCACAAAATCGGTTACTTTTTAATACTTTTGAGAGACATTGAGTATGTAATATTAATTCTGTTGAAAGAAAATCTCGTATCGTCATTGGAGGCTTAACCTGAGTCGTTAAACATTTAAATGGGAGTTTTTAATTATTCACTCGCTTTCCCATTGGATGATATGGGATTCTCTGTGATTTGATTTTTCTTGCACGATACACATATATTCT
Organism: Eptatretus burgeri; assembly: GCF_056783735.1. Classification (NCBI taxonomy): domain Eukaryota; kingdom Metazoa; phylum Chordata; class Myxini; order Myxiniformes; family Myxinidae; genus Eptatretus; species Eptatretus burgeri. Next base: position 100,232,261 of record NC_140971.1, read on the forward strand.
TAGGACAAAAGTATGTTTGATTGCAATTTTGAAAGATTTGTGGTTGTTATTATTTGTAATAAATAGTAACCAAAGGGCCTTATACTTGTTATTTGATAAACTTCTGCATTCCTTAAAACACACAAAAAAAGACTACATCCAAGTTGGTTCAGCCATTCAAAAGTGGATATTACAAAAAGTATTTTAGATATTCCACTTTCCATCCTGAATGTTCAAAGCAATTTTTTTTTTATCGTGATCAAACCAAAACATATCCATTACTATATTCATTGTAAACACACTGCTGCTTACCGAAAATGATCGGGCATGTACTTTATTTTATTTTAATGTTTATTCAATTCCCGATGATTGGGGATTTTATACAAATGTTATGCAATACTTTGTTCCAGAAATAAACTAGTTTATTTGAATTGTATTTGTTTCACCAATTATTTGGTTTAATGTCTCGCTAATTACAGAAGAAACAGCCTTGTGTTGCCATGAGGATGCACAAATGGTGCTGGGTTGATGTTGAAATGAGTAAACACTGGAGATGAAGAGTAGAACACTAACTTGATGTGCCGCGCTGTTTGAATGTTATCGATGAACTCACCGAGCTAACTAACAGAATAACATGCATTGTTTCCACCCTTTCCCACACCTTTCCGCACTTTTTCATCTTATCTTGTTTGTACATTACAGCATATTCATGCTTTTCACAGCATGTTCTTAGTTGTAAAAACTGTTTTTAAGTCTGTTGTATCTGATAATTTATTACACAGTTAAGACTGTATTTGTTTCCATGATTGTTTGTTTCCAATGTAATCATCGTATTTTCAGTATTCGGCCTGAAGTATGGGACGAGATCATCCCTTACTTTCTCTCCATTGACCTGGCCCCAAACACGACAGATTAATGTTGGGTAAATTGGGAAGGCAATATACGACGTGAATTTTGAATCAAGCTCGAGCTTTATTCAAACGGTCACCACCTGATCGATCCACATATAACATGTAATTATTGACTGCAATAGAGCAGGTATGAGAATTTGCTAAACATAATTTAAAGAGTACCTGGAAGAAGTTTTTGCTCTCCTCAAAACATTGCGAGCATATAGTTCCTGCTGCACTGATCATAACTGCAAAACAAACAAATGAGTTTATGTTGTCCCCTGGTTACATCCGACAAAACGAGGGGAAAAAAATCACAACATGAAATGGACAAATGATAACCAAATATTACATTTCAAAACTTTATTTGATTGACAACTTGAGAAAAAGACTAAATATAGGAGAAAAAAAATACTTCATAAAAAAGATAATGGGGCACAGGGAGCACAGGAATGACATGACAGACGCAGTCACAGCTTGAAGGGAGATATGGCATCAGAGGACAGGATGGAATTGTACAGGAGGACAAGTGTCAAGCAGGAGGTGGCACAGTCAGGCATGACTAAAAGGAGGAGATTGCAGAAGAAATTGTGCTCGAATAATAAGCCAACACAAAACGGCAAAACTCACAGGAAGGCACAGCTCTCTGTAGGATATGGTGGAGGGCATGGTTCCGTAGGATATGGTGCGTGGGGGAACAACTTCGTAGGACGTGGCGCTTGAAGGCATTGCTCTCTCTGTAGGACATGGTGCAGAAGGGCACTGCTCTCTGGAGGACGTGGCACAGGAAGGTGCTGCTCTCTGGAGGACGTGGCGCAGGAGGGCGCCGCTCTCTCTGGAGGACGTGGCGCAAGAGGGCGCCGCTCTCTCTGGAGGACGTGGTGCAGGAGGGCACCGCTCTCTCTGGAGGACGTGGCGCAGGTGGCGTCGCTCTCTCTGGAGGACGTGGCGCAGGAGGGCGCCGCTCTCTCTGGAGGACGTGGCGCAGGATGGCGCCGCTCTCTCTGGAGGACGTGGCGTAGGAGGGCGCCTCTCTCTCTCTCTCTCTCTCTCTCTCTCTCTCTCTCTCTCTCTCTCTCTCTCTCTCTCTCTCTCTCTCTCTCTCTCTCTCTCTCTCTCTCTCTCTCTCTCTCTCTCTCTCTCTGGGAAGTGGCGCAGGAGGGCATCGCTCTCACTGTAGGACGTGGCGCAGAAGGGCACCGCTCTCTCTGTAGGACTTGGCGCAGGAGGGCACCGCTCTCTCTGTAGGATATGGCGCAGGAGGGCACCACTTTCTCTGTAGGACGTGGCACAGGATGGCACCGCTCTCTCTGTCAGATGTAGCTCAGGAGGGCACTGCTCTTTCTGTAGGACTGGAAGGTATGGGCTCGGAAGAGGGAGACTGGCTCTGGAGCTTGAATTTGCTTCATTTTACCTCTTTCGATTTACATTATCTGGTTGGATTTATTTCATTTTCATTGTTTGGGTTTATTTTACCTACAAGTCTGCAGATTATATTCTGAATACAGAAAATTGTGAAATACAGCATTCATAAATAATCATGAGTGTGAAGTGTTTAATCTGTATTTAGCAAACATAAGTTATTGGAGGCAATATAATGGCTTATCTCAAACTTGAGTTGTTCTGTCATGTTCTGTTTCTTGTACCCCATCTCAGGGATTTCAAAATGTATCAAATGGACACGTCTGTGATTACCTTGAGTTGAACTATGTGATCTCAAACTATTCTTAAACCATACAATGGATAAATTCAGTAAGATTAGGTCAGTCTGCAACTCAACTCGTGATTCACTGTAAACAAGGTGTGATCAGTAAACCATCATAAATGAAGATTGGGATTTTGTGTTAACAATCAAGTATATTTATCGATAAAAGTTTCACCTTGGTGATATTTTAAAAGTTCAAGCCAAGATAGCAGCTGAAATAAATGGAAATAAAGTTAAACTGTGCTTCATGAGGACAACCATAGAGCGACGCAATGCTGAAGTTTCAAAAGTTATTTTTCAACCTGTGAACCTGATCCTCACTCACTCCACCAGTCTGTTTCTCTCAACTCACCTTCTAAGCTCTGTCTGTCCCTTTCTCTTTTGGGAAAATGAACTAGGTTTCCGTTAAATAAAGAAGTTGCAGAAAGTTTCAAAGGTCCGCAAGGTCGAGGAAAGCTAACTCTGCGTGAAGTCTCATCTGCGTTCTTTGTTATGTCCCAAGTCTGCGAGATGTTTATGGCACGATTATAACGTGTCTCAACTTGGCTGCTGATTGCTTAATTTTACTCAATTTGGAGAAATCTAATTTAATGTTGGGTTGTAGATGGCAGGAAAGGGTGCATTGTCAAGGGATAGCAACCAGGTATGGTTGACGGAGGAGGTAGCGAGGGCAGTTGGTGAAAAGAAGAAGGTTTGGAAGAGGATAGAGAAGATCAAGGATCGGGGGAGGGAGCCGGATGTGGGGTTGCTGCATCAGCATGTGCAGAAGAAAGCAGCAAGGAGAGCTGTGGATAAGGTGAGGAATGATACGGAAGAGGAGGTGTACAACAAGTTGGAAGAGGATGGTGGGAGGAAGATTATAAAAAAATTGTCTCATGACAGGGATGAAGATGGGAGAACATGGAGGGGGGAGTGGTGATTAAGGATGGTGGTAGGGGGCTCGTGACAGAGTGGGGGAAGAAGGGGCAGTATTGAAGGTGTGGGAAGGATATTTAAAAGAGCTGTTGAACTGGGAAGGAAGCAGCTGTGAGCTGGAGATAGTTATGTCGAGAGGAAAGTGGAGTGTGTGGACAGCATTGAAGAGGATGAAGAAGGGAAAAGCACTAGGCATTGATGAGGTGTGTACAGAGATAATTGCAGTGGAAGAAGTCAGAGTCAGTTGGATGAAGAGGCTGTTGAATGCATGTATGAGCACACACCTCCTGAAAATAAAATTTATAACCATCATGGACATTAAAAACGTCATGAACCTGCATGTGGATGAAACCTTCAAACACATTGGCTGGAGAGCTTGCTTGACTCCATCCACAATTGTCAGGAAGAAAATCCTGTGTCCACCATGTTGCTTTTCTGGAGCCAAAGATGTCTTTGGAAGTCTCACATTCACAATTTTAATTATCCGAATTATGTAACCTCAATGTCATATATATATATATATATATATATATATATATATATATATATATATATATATATATATATATATATATATATATATATATATATGCAGCAGGTGTAGCCCTTTGAGAGGTTTTGTTTTTATTCCTGCTCGGTGTCCATGTCCACACACCCTTACGAGGAAACCTGCCGAGGGAGAAGGTTGAGTCGTCGACAACCCGACCATGAAACAGGTTAGTATGATGAGCTGAAATCACGTCCTGTAACGACACCTTGTCACCACGATGGGCTGAAATTACCTCCTGTAACTACACCTCATCACCACGATGGGCTGAAATTACCTCCTGTAACTACACCTTGTCACCATGATGGCCTGAAATAACCTGTAACTCCACCTCGTCGCCATGATGGCCTGAAATAACCTGTAACTCCACCTCGTCACCACGATGGGCTGAAATTACCTCCTGTAACTACACCTCATCACCACGATGGGCTGAAATAACCTGTAACTCCACCTCATCGCCATGATGGCCTGAAATAATCTGTAACTCCACCTCGTCGCCATTATGGCCTGAAATAACCTGTAACTCCACCTCGTCACCACGATGGGCTGAAATAACCTCCTGTAACTACACCTCGTCACCATGATGGGCTGAAATTACCTCCTGTAACTCCACCTCGTCACCATGATGGCCTGAAATAACCTGTAACTCCACCTCATCACCATGATGGCCTGAAATAACCTGTAACTCCACCTCGTCGCCATTATGGCCTGAAATAACCTGTAACTCCACCTCGTCACCACGATGGGCTGAAATAACCTCCTGTAACTACACCTCGTCACCATGATGGGCTGAAATTACCTCCTTTAACTACACCTCGTCACCATTATGGCCTGAAATAACCTGTAACTCCACCTCGTCACCACGATGGGCTGAAATAACCTCCTGTAACTACACCTCGTCACCATGATGGGCTGAAATTACCTCCTTTAACTACACCTCGTCACCATGATGGCCTGAAATAACCTGTAACTCCACCTCATCACCACGATGGGCTGAAATAACCTCCTGTAACTACACCTCGTCACCATGATGGGCTGAAATTACCTCCTTTAACTACACCTCGTCACCACGATGGGCTGAAATAACCTATAACTCCACCTCGTCACCACGATGGGCTGAAATAACCTCCTGTAACTACACCTCGTCACCATGATGGGCTGGAATTACCTCCTGTAACTACACCTCGTCACCATGATGGGCTGGAATTACCTCCTGTAACTACACCTCGTGGGGACGGGACACGACGAGCAAGGCACGGTGGACAGTGTTATCGAACAGTGAAAGCAGGATAAAGGAAACATGACAAACGTGAAATTCGTGAACATTCCGCCGAGCGTCGGGTATTAATAGATCATGAAATATGTTTTAAAAATCGATACATTTTGAATCTAGATTTTGTAAATATGAATAATATGATTGATTTGATTTGAAAATTTTGACGCTTTCACAGCAAGTGAACCAAGGAGTCCCTTCACCTTTTGAACAGGATTCGCCATTGCAGTGTAGTTCGCAGCAGTAAGCGATCCTTTTTCAACGTGTAAACGTTGTCCGCTTCTTTTTGCTCGTCGTGTTTGACACACGAATAGTTTGGGACACAAAAGAATCATTTAAATGAAAGAAAAAGAAATTCTAACGAATAAGAAGAGGAAGAGGAGGAATAAGAAGAGGAAGAGGAAGAAGAAGCAGAGAGAGATGAAGAAGAAGAATATGAAGAAGAAGAAGAAGAAGCAGAAGAAGACGAAGAAGAAGACGAAGAAGAAGAAGAAGAAGAAGAGGTTACGATGGCTGGTGTGGAGTTGCTCTCTGATCAGGGATACCGTGTGGACGGGCGGCGCGCCTCGGAGCTGCGGCGCGTGCAGTGCCGCCTGGGCGTTCTGGGTCAAGCGGACGGGTCCGCACTCCTCCAGCTCGGGAACACACGTGCACTCGCTGTGGTGTCCGGTCCGCACGAGGTACACGCGCTCACTGTGGTGTCCGGTCCGCACGAGGTACACGCGCTCACTGTGGTGTCCGGTCCGCACGAGGTACACGTGCTCACTGTGGTGTCCGGTCCGCACGAGGTACACACGCTCGCTGTGGTGTCCGGTCCCCACGAGGTACACACGCTCACTGTGGTGTCCGGTCCGCACGAGGTAACGCGCTCGCTGTGGTGTCCGGTCCGCACGAGGTACACACGCTCACTGTGGTGTCCGGTCCGCACGAGGTACACGCGCTCGCTGTGGTGTCCGGTCCCCACGAGGTACACACGCTCACTGTGGTGTCCGGTCCGCACGAGGTAACGCGCTCGCTCGCTGTGGTGTCCGGTCCGCACGAGGTACGCGCGCTCACTGTGGTGTCCGGTCCGCACGAGGTACACGCGCTCGCTGTGGTGTCCGGTCCGCACGAGGTACGCGCGCTCACTGTGGTGTCCGGTCCGCACGAGGTACGCGCGCTCACTGTGGTGTCCGGTCCGCACGAGGTACGCGCGCTCGCTGTGGTGTCCGGTCCGCACGAGGTACATGCGCTCACTGTGGTGTCCGGTCCGCACGAGGTACACGCGCTCGCTGTGGTGTCCGGTCCGCACGAGGTACGCGCGCTCACTGTGGTGTCCGGTCCGCACGAGGTACGCGCGCTCGCTGTGGTGTCCGGTCCACACGAGGTACACGCGCTCGCTGTGGTGTCCGGTCCGCACGAGGTACACACGCTCGCTGTGGTGTCCGGTCCCCACGAGGTACACACGCTCGCTGTGGTGTCCGGTCCACACGAGGTACGTGCGCTCACTGTGGTGTCCGGTCCCCACGAGGTACACACGCTCGCTGTGGTGTCCGGTCCGCACGAGGTACGTGCGCTCACTGTGGTGTCCGGTCCACACGAGGTACGTGCGCTCACTGTGGTGTCCGGTCCACACGAGGTACATGCGCTCACTGTGGTGGCCGGTCCGCACGAGGTACATGCGCGTTGCGTCGCATGTTCTGAATCGAAGCTAAACGACCTACGGCTGTGGTATGGGGGCCATGATAAACACCACAAGATGAAACACCATGAGATTCACCATGGGAGATTAGAAATGCTTGGGGGACCTGCGAAATGAGGAGTTCCCTTGGAGCAGGACTATTGTGGAGGTAGTAGAGCCGGTGCAGGGCCCACCACCTGACGTAAAGAATGTTAGGGTGAAGAAAGCGATCAATGAAATGAAGGATGGTGAAGGGGCGAGCGGCACTGGTATTACCGCAGAGTTGCTGAAGGCATCTGGTGATATTGGAGCAAATTTAATCACGAACTTGGTAAATGTAACTAATAAGGGAGACACATCTATCCCAGATTACTGGTTGAAGAGTGTAATGGTGGATACATATACAGTTCGGGAAGGGGTCTGAAGTTGCTGGACCATGGAATGAACGTGGGAGAGAGAGCGAGAGAGAGTCATGGGTAAATTGATATGTCGGAGTGTTAATCTCCATGAAAATGGAATTTGGTTTCACGCCAGGAAGGGGCACGATGGAGGCAATTTATATAGTTTGGCAATTACAGCAAAAAATATCTGGAGAAGAATAAACAACTGGACTTTATATTTGTGGATTTGGAGAAGGCGTTCGATGGGGTTCCTCATGAAGTGATCCAATGGTTCATGAGAAAGTTACGTGTGGAGGATTGGTTAGTTAGGGTTGTCACGGTAATGTATGATGGCCCAAAAACCTGTGTGAGGACAAATGGACTGCAGAGTGAGGAGTTGAAGTGAAAGTGGGTTTTCATCAGGGTTCGGTCTTGAGCGCAATCCTGTTCATCATGGTTCTTGAGGCTATATCACAGGAATTTAGAGGAGGCTCACCTTAGGAGTTCCTGTATGCTGATGACCTGGTGCTGATAGCCGACAGTGTGGAAGAGGTAATGGGTAAATATACAGTGTAGAAGGAGGGTATTGAGGCCAGAGAACTGAAGGTGAATACAGGAAAATTAGAAGGGTACTCGGTAGAGTGCATATACCTCCACCACGTAATGCCTGATCCACGAGAACATACCGGGCCCAGTACATTTTTGAGATATCATGCAATATATCATTTTGGCCGCATCTCTCATTGGTGAAGAATCACTTTGAAAATTAAATAATGCTCGTATCTGAATCTTCACCAAAATCAAATCAATTTGTCCTTGCGACACCCAATGTGTCCACCAAGTTTTGTCCGAATCCGTCCAGAACTTTTTGAGATATCGTGCTATATATCTGTTTCGCCGAATCTCTCAATGGTGAAGAATCGCTTCAAAAATTATCAGGTCTGGATTCGGTTCTTCACCAGAATCGAACCAATTCTTCCTTGCCACACACCCAACCTCCCCACCAAGTTTAATCCGAATCCGTCCACAACTTTGAGATATCCTGTACACAGACAAACAGACAGAAAGGGGTGAAAACATCACTTCCTCCAGCTTCAGTGTCAGAGGGGAATATCATGCTTATATATCATTTTTGGCCCTATCTCTCAATGGTGAGGAATCACTTTAAAATTCTAGTATCTGGATCTTCACCAAAATCTAATCAGTTTGTCCGTGTCACACACCAAAACTGTTCACAAAATTTCATCCGAATCCGTCCACAACTTTTTGAGATATCCTGTACACAAACAAACAAACAGACAAGCCGGTAGGTGACGAGGGATTCGCTAGGATCGAAGCACTGGATACGATGCTTTTCATTCTGACTGATCCACCGACCAAAATTCATTGCCAAGACGTATTGGTTCATATACAATTGTTCCTCTGCCTGGCAAGATTTTTCCTATTGCGTATTTTGCCAACTGGCATTCCTCATAAAAAATGACGGTAAATAGACACCCTAGTTTTGAAGGACTACCATTTGAAAAATAATCAGTTTGCTGGTTTGTGCTGTGGAGCCTCGCGTTGCAGACACACACACACACGCAGACACACACACACACACACACACACACACACACACACACACACACACACACACACACACACACACACACACACACACACACACACACACACACACACACACACACACACACACACACACACTGCTGGAATTAAACCCGATAAGCTTCTCTTAATGCTCTTGTTTGACCACACCTCCTGAGCCACACAATATTTTCCATAAGCCACGCCCACTTTCCGACGCCACTCCCACTTTAAATAATTGGAGGTGGTGTGTGAATCGTGGAATCGTTTTTGGTAAATAAATAATTGAAGGTGGTGTGTGGATCGTGGAATCGTTTTTGGTAAATAAATAAATAATTGAAGGTGGTGTGTGGATCGTGGAATCGTTTACGGAAAATAAATAAATAATTGGAGGTGGTGTGTGGATCGTGGAATCGTTTATGGTAAATAAATAAATAATTGGAGGTAGTGTGTGGGTCGTGGAATCGTTTCCGGTAAATAAATAAATAAATAATTTAAGGTGGTGTGTGGGTCGTGGAATCGTTTACGGTAAATAAATAAGGTGGTGTGTGGGTGGGGAATCGTTTTCAATAAATAAATCATTAAAGGTGGTGTGTGGATCGTGGAATCATGTACGGTAAATAAATAAATAAGGTGGTGTGTGGGTCGTGGAATCGTTTACAGTAAATAAATAAATAATTGGAGGCGGTGTGTGGGTCGTGGAATCGTTTTCGGTAAATAAATAAATAATTGGAGGTGGTGTGTGGGTGGGGAATCGTTTACGGTAAATAAATAAATAAATAATTGGAGGTGGTGTGTCGGGAGGAGAATCCGAAATTGAAAATAAATAAATAATTGGAGGTGGTGTGTGGGTGGGGAATCGTTTTCGGTAAATAAATAAATAAATAATTTAAGGTGGTGTGTGGGTCGTGGAATCGTTTACGGTAAATAAATAAGGTGGTGTGTGGGTGGGGAATCGTTTTCAATAAATAAATCATTAAAGGTGGTGTGTGGATCGTGGAATCATGTACGGTAAATAAATAAATAAGGTGGTGTGTGGGTCGTGGAATCGTTTACAGTAAATAAATAAATAATTGGAGGCGGTGTGTGGGTCGTGGAATCGTTTTCGGTAAATAAATAAATAATTGGAGGTGGTGTGTGGGTGGGGAATCGTTTATGGTAAATAAATAAATAAATAATTGGAGGTGGTGTGTCGGGAGGAGAATCCGAAATTGAAAATAAATAAATAATTGGAGGTGGTGTGTGGGTGGGGAATCGTTTTCGGTAAATAAATAAATAATTGGAGGTAGTGTGTGGGTGGGGAATCGTTTTCGGTAAATAATTAATTTAATTATCGGTTTGCTGGTTTGTGCTGTGGAGCCTCGCATTGCAGACACACACACACACACACACACACACACACACACACACACACACACACACACACACACACACATACACACACACGGAAAACCTGATGAACTTCTCTCAATGCTCTTGTTTGACCACACCTCCTGAGCCACACAATATTTTTCATAAGCCACGCCTACTTTCATACACCACTCCCACTTTTCATCAACCACGTCCACTTTCCCGAAGCTCCGCCCACTTTCATAAGCCCCTCATAAAAAATGACGGTGAATAGACACCCGATTTTTGAAGGACTACCATTTGAGAAATAAAACCTCAATCAAAAATCGGCTCGAGTAAAATTTCCGAAATATCTCGAAGTGTTTAATTCCGAAGTCTCGTTTCTCTACATTCAAAACTGAAGGACAAGTATTGAAAATACTGTACGCGGTTTTTCGGCCGCTCCACAGCAACGGGTGGTTGCTCGGCAACAAATTCAAATGCGCACATTCCCAACAAATACTGCACATGTTGGCAAAGTTTCATCGAAATCGGTTTGCTGGTTTGTGCTGTGGAGCCTCGCGTTGCACGCACGCACGCACGCAAGCACGCACACACACAGACAGATGGAAAACCCGACAATAAGGGATATCTCGCATATATATTGAATCCAACAGAAAGTGGTGAAAACATTACCTCCTTCACCTTCGGTGGTGGAGGTAATAATACCACCCCGTCATTTTTGACAGGCTTTTATACTCGTTTATATTAAAAGTCCTGGAAAACAACTTGTTTGTCCTGGAAAACTGGAAATTTGTTCTTCCATCACTGTGCGAACCTTGTCATTGAAGGAAAGAACTGCTCTGTACTCGGCTTTATTAACCCTATTGGAACCATTTCCACAACATTATTATAGTCAAGGCTGTTATCTGGTATCCACAGGACTTTGCTCCTGCCTCTGAATCAAGAATGCCGGTTATGCAGACGTTGCATTGAATGGTACAAAAGGGCAGTTTATTAAACTTTGCCTGTGAAAAATAGACGAAACAAGTTAAAAAAAAAAAAAGACATAAAATGTCAGCCTCCATTGTTTTAGTAATTTTGCTGTACTGAGCTAAAGGGCTATCCCATATTTATGTTCAACTAAAATGGCCACCAGTCTGCCATCTTTAATCAGATCGCAAAACAAAGTGAGACACATGTGCATGCCATCATGTACTATGCTTGTGCCAAGTTTGAATAAAATCGGACCATGCGTGTCTGAGAAATGGTTGAGGATGTGATCAACATCGGGTGTTTTCACAACTAAGATAGCCTCCAGTCTGCTGTCTTTGATCGGATCGTTAAACAAAATGATGTGTGTATATATATATATATATATATATATATATATATATATATATATATATATATATATATATATATATATATATATATATATATATATATATATATATATATATATATATATATATATATATATATTTACATATCCCATCATGTGTTGTCTTTGTTCCAAGTACGAATAAAATCGGTCCATACATGTCTGAGATATGGTGGCGGACGCATGCACGTATGGACACGAAAATCGAGACCAAATCCATTCGCCCCCATTTCGGACTAAGTCTAACGGGGATAATAACAACATTATTTCAATGCAGTATAAAGGTTTCAATACAGTATTTCAATAAATTACCAATGAATTTTGCAAAAGAATAACATACCTGTATTATAAAACAAACTAATCTTTTAAAGTTATTGGACGACTTAAAGCGTCAACATCCACTTTCTCAGACTCAATGGGCTCATCATCATATCAAACTTGAGGCTTTCTTGAACCTCTTCCTTACGTCGGACTGATGCTCCATTGTTTCTTTCCTCTTCCTCATGAAATGTTCTTGGATGAGGTACAGCTGCATCACCTCCTGGGAGCTGTCAGCTTTCTGCCTTTGAGCAAACTTCACAAGCATGTCAAGACCTTCATCAGTGATGTGTTCCGTTACCAATCAATCACCTTGCTATCGCTTGCCAAGCCAGCAGTTCTTAATATACCGTCTCATTGGAGTGCTTGCTCAAGTGTATAGGCCACTTGGCGATTCGAACAGATCGTGGGGCAGATAACAGCAATTTTTGAGAGGAATCATGCAAATGATGATACAAGCATCAAATTTGGCACATTTGTTCTCCAGGGGATTCTAATCAAATCTGCCTGATTGGCCATTTGAAAATCCAAATTTTGAAGAATTTGAAAAAAAAATAAAAACTTCAAAAAAGTCAAAATCACGAATCAATGTTGGATGCTGGCTGATATTGGTGAATGTTTCAGAAACATCATCAAAGACGTTCCAAGTCTGCCATGCAGTTTTCTTCCCTTTACCGCGGAAGGCAGACACGACGTCACATCCAGTGAACGCATGGAAGTATGGGATCCCTCGAGCTTTCTCAGGCCCTATTGCAGAAACTACCTCATAGACTGGAATCCATCGCGCCTTGGCTCCTTGGCCAAAGGCAATCCACATGTTCTCAAGAACTAGTTCCTGTAAGGATGGCAGTACAGATATTGCTATGACGAGTACATCCGTGCCATTAGCCTTAATGATAATGGACTTGCTACCATCCGTCGTTGCATCCCTGGCGCGTACAAATATTCGAGTGTCAGCTTCTTCATGGCAACATGGAGACACAGAATCCAGTGACTTCCTTGTGTTGCTAATGGCATCTTCTCCTTTTGTGACAATGACTGTGCTTGTCGTCTGTGCTTCACACATCTTTTCCGCAAGGAAGTGAAACAGCTCAGTCTTGTTGCTGTCATCTCGAAGAAAGCTTCTCCAGTTACTTTGGGTCTTACTGGTTCCTGTCACTCTTCTTCTGATTCCTTGCCCCCTTTTCGACCTTGCCTCGGACTTCACACTTGACTTCTTGTACACATCAAACACTACGTCCACCCTCTCGTACCTGGCACCATAGGATTCCACCTTTGGGATGATGTCTTCTTTAGCATCGTCATCAAATATCTTTGAAGTGCATGGAGGTAGGGCATTTGATAAGTGCTGAGCCATCAATGATGACTGCATCTCCCCTTGGTTCTCTGTCTGGGATGTTCACTTGCGCTTCAAGAATTTCAGCCAGCTGTGACTTCAAATTTTTTTGAAGTTTATTTTATTTTTCAAAATTTGGATTTTCAAATGGCCAATCAGGCAGATTTGATCAGAAAGCCCTGCAGAACAGAAATGCCAAATTTGATGCTTGTATCATAATTTGCACGATTTTTCTACTATCTACTACACTAAGAACGTTATCTAGCTGCTCCAGCTTTGGCTTATGTGAAGTACGGTGCTTGTCGGCAGCTTTGTCCATCTCTGACTTGGTGTAAAATTCCAGGAACTTGTCCTTCTGGGCCTTGATGTCGTTGATGGTTGACGATTCGACGTTGTACTCATGCATCGATTCATTTATATTTCTCCCTTCTCCAGTCTCGTCCATATGTCAATCTTCTGGCTGATTGTGAGAACAATCCTCTTTCTCTTCCCACCAATACTGCTCAATGTGGCAACAGAAGACATGATCCTTGGGAAGCTGAACAACTTCTTCTCGCCGCGTTTTCACATCCATGTTCCACCCAAGATTTGGGATTCTGTGACCGGTCGTTGGGTGGAGAGAGCTGGATGCGTCATGGCGTTTAGGACCCGGATTTGTTCCTGTTTTTTGGTCCGTTGAACCTTGACTCAGGAAACATCAACAAAGGGTTTTCAAAAGCAAGGAAGTGAATACATGATGTTTTTAGAAGCCAAGACATTTTCATGGCACCTCGGATGGTGTTGATTTACGACGGATGGACGCGGCTCTTGAACCATGAGGCTGCGACGGAAGTCGAGAGAAAAGCCTTGTTTTCACAGCTGAGGCCGGGTCGACTCTATCACGTGTTTTATTTCTCCCTTGTTTTGATGGGGGGAATAATCGGTTGAGCCAGCTGTGTGGTCGTGTGTAAACAACTTCATTGAGATCCCTGCGTGCCGGTTGGTAGAATGTGCCAATTTGTGGAGTGCCGGATAACGCAGCATTTGTTGTAGAGTATATGCATTCTCTTCGTCATCTTTGCTCAGATTCCTCACGTGCTGGTGGTGAGGTGGAAGTTCACAAATAGGGTTCATACTTGATGCCTTCTTGAAATTATATTTTGACCGTACAGTTCACAATGTGCTTTTGTAGCTAAAATATGGATTAAAAGTTAATATGGCTACCCTCGATGAGCTCTCTTCATAACCGTGCATTGCCTTGCAGATCCGTGGCAGCAAATCCAAAGCCTTGCACGACCGTGCTGTGGTAAACTGCCAATACAGCATGGCCACGTTCAGCACGGCAGAGCGCAAGCGCCGTCCCCATGGCGACCGCAAGTCTATCGAAATGTCCCTCCACCTTCGGCAGACCTTTGAGACGGCCATCCTGACGCAGCTATTTCCTCGTTCACAGATTGACATCTTTGTTCAGGTGTGGATTAACCTGCCGAGTATTCATTGACCGAGACTCTGAGATTGGATTATATTTGTTCGTTGTAAGAATGTAAGCAATGTGAAAGTTGTTTCACTATAAAATGTATATACAGATATATTTCACTATATAAATGACATACACACTATAAAATGTACTTTGTACATCAACAGTTATTTCCTATCTACATCAGGTCGTGCCATGCACTACTGCATTTGAAGAGATCACACTTTTTCCCCTCACCAAATGTCAACATACATTGTTTACATTTTGTTAAAGTGAGGGTCGGTTTAGAAAAACTAATAACGGTATTCAGAGAGCGTTTCACAGTAATGCCTTCACTTCTATTACTAAAAAAAAATCAAATATCTGTCTGTCAGCATTCGTTGTCTGTTGGTCTGTGTCGACCTGTCATGCTTCATTCTAAAAAAAAAAAAGTTTGCTGCTGTTGTGATGCAATAAAAATGGTAACCTTGGAACGTGAATGCTGGAATCGATTTGTGTTTGTTTAACCACAAAGATATCTTTTAAAAGCTCATCTTTCCAAGATTGAAGAAGTGGGTATGGGAGCTGATTATAGCGTTTCCAATGGTACCATTTATTATTCTACCACAGCAGGAATCGTTTACAAGGACACTGGAGGCGCACACAAATTTATATATGGTAATACTTCTCAAAACAAGAGAAAAACTAGAGGGGGGAGCACTTGGTAGAGTAAAAAACCTCCGCGTCAATACTGCTGGGTCACTTATGTGAACCTGATATCCTATTCATTGTAGGTCAAAACGGATCGGACTCTACTGAACCACGATTGAATAAACTAAACTACATCGACGCGCATGTAGAAATGCCAAAAAAAAAAATCAATTTTTTTTGAAAAAAAAGTTGCAAAATTTCTATTTTTTTTTCTCTAACAAATTGTTTTTGGGGCTATTAGAAATCACTTAAAACATGTAGAAATGCAAAAAAATTCAAATATTTTTCAAATAAAATCGAAATTTTTTTGAAAAAAAGTTGCAAAATTTTTTTTTTTTTTGGTTGGAAATCACTTAAAACATGGAGAAATGCAAAAACAAAAATTCAAATATTTTTTCAAAATGGCCGCCATAGCGGCCATATTGGACTTTGGACCCCAAGTCCAAAATGTAATGGCATGATCCTTAGACCATACCTAATCCCCCCACTAAGTTTCGTCGAAATCCGTCCAGGAATTTTTCCGTAATACTGTTCACAAACGAACAGACGATTTGTTTTGGTGAAAACAGTAACCTCCGTCCATCTTCGATGGCGGAGGTTAAAAAATAGAAAAGTACACAGAAGGAGCATGCAAGCAACAACAACCATGTGTGACAAAAGATCCTTTTTTTGTGTGTGTTTCACTTCATTTTGTATCCTCATTGAGATTCACAGACAGACATGCCAGTATAAACTATAGTAAAGCGCTGGGTGGACTCGCCCAGTATAAACTACAGTGAAGCGATGGGTGGGCACGGCCAATATAAACTACAGTGAAGCGATGGGTGGGCACACCCAGTATAAACTACAGTGAAGTGCTGGGTTGGCACACCCAGTATAAACTACAGTGAAGTGCTGGGTGGGCACACCCAGTATAAACTACAGTGAAGTGCTGGGTGGGCACACCCAGTATAAACTACAGTGAAGTGCTGGGTGGGCACGCCTAGTATAAACTATAGCAAAGCGCCGGTGGGCACGGCCAGTATAAACTACAGTGAAGCGATGGGTGGGCACACCCAGTATAAGCTATAGTGAAGTGCTGGGTGGGCACACCCAGTATAAGCTATAGTGAAGTGCTGGGTGGGCACACCCAGTATAAACTATAGCAAAGCACCGGGTGGACTCCCCCAGTATAAACTACAGTGAAGCGCCGGTGGGCACGCCCAGTATAAACTACAGTGAAGCGATGGGTGGGCACACCCAGTATAAACTATAGTGAAGTGCCGGTGGGCACGCCCAGTATAAACTACAGTGAAGTGCTGGTGGGCACGGCCAATATAAACTACAGTGAAGCGATGGGTGGGCACACCCAGTATAAACTACAGTGAACTGCTGGGTGGGCACGCCCAGTATAAACTATAGCAAAGCGCCGGTGGGCACGGCCAGTATAAACTACAGTGAAGCGATGGGTGGGCACGCCCCGTATAAACTATAGCAAAGCGCCGGTGGGCACGGCCAGTATAAACTACAGTAAAGTGCTGGGTGGGCACGCCCAGTTTTATACTATAGCAAAGCGCCGGGTGGACTTGCCCAGTATAAACTACAGTGAAGTGCCGGTGGGCCCGCCCAGTATATACTACAGTGAAGTGCTGGATGGGCATGCCCAGTATCAACTAGAGCAACACAAATACATTGGGGGAGGTATTACTTGGTCATATGTAATTTCAGCCACCTTTATGAGGAATTGATAAAATTCTCCTTTTAATTTTGTCAACAGTAATCCAGGAACAGGACTAATCATCGTCCGTGTAATTCCACAAGTTGAAGCAAGTCCTTTCAATGTTTTTTTGCAACCACTGCCTCTTGGCAATGATTTATTCTCTCTCAGATTAATTGAAAACTTCCACATTTGGAGTAAGTCGGTTATCGTCTGCTCTTCGTTAATCAAGTTTGCTGCATGTTGTGTCCAGATTCTACAGTCTGACGGGGGGAATTACTGTGTGTGTGTGAATGCGGCGACGATGGCATTGGTTGATGCTGGAATACCTCTTCAAGATTACGTGTGCGCTTGCTCCGTGGGTTTTGTCGACGAAACTCCACTCGTGGATGTCTGTTATGCGGAGGAGGCGGCCGGGGGTCCCGTGATGGCTGTGGCTTTGCTTCCCCGATCGGAGCAAGTGGCTTTTCTGTCGTTGGACTCGCGACTGCACGAGGACCATCTGTCTGGTGTAATGAAAGCGGCCACCGTAGCTTGTCGTGACCTCCATGCCGTGCTTTCACGCATTGTGAAGGAAACTTTGCAGGAGGCGACAGCTGGAGAGTGAGGCGAGTAAAGAAAAAAAAATCAAAGGCCAAAGTACACTTGGGGAGTATCTGTGGCATTGTACATAAACATGATACTTGTACCTTTCCATTTATATTTGCTGTGGAACATTGCTCTTATTTGAACTTTTTTGTATCAATAAACATGATATATCCTCGCAGGGGTGCCTGGCATTGCAACTCCCACCCCTTCCCCTCCCTCCAATCCATTCCCCTCCCTCATCCCATCTCTCCGCACCACACCCTTTCCCCTCCATTCCCTGTCCCCTGATTTGTGGAGTTTGGCTTTGGGGCTTCCCATTCTCTGGGGATGTGTGCAGTGCAAAAATGCAAGTTATCTCCACAGCTGACTTGGTAATGTCCTTTGCCACCGTCACCAGGTGACATTACACGACACACATTTACATGGATCATTTTTGTCGACCTTCCCTCCAGAACCCCCGTGACTTCAGATAAAACCATGTAGCCCATGTTGATCACGAGGCGAAATTTGGTCCATTTGCCAAGTTTGGTGGCAATTGGCCCTGAAGTTTTGGTTACACACATGCACACAATGACTTCTGGTTTTTTTTTTGCTGGAACAGTTGCTTGTCATTTTATTTTACTTGTACACCTGTGCGCCATGTGGACGTCAGTTTGTTAATATCCTTATTGTTTAACAGCCACAATTATTCCCAGGTTATTGTGATTGTGGGGTTGGCTGGGGGGAAGCTTGGCCCAAGTCTTTCACCAAATGTGTGGCCATGCCTCACGTTTGACTAAGGTTAAGGCAGGAATTTGTAATTTGTTCAGGGTCCCACCAATAGCTCACCTACTCTTCAGGAAGGACACCGTGGGATCTTTACTTCTTCAACTAATTCTGGCACACAGAATGCCAGTTGAACATCCATCCCAGCCTTGTTTTGGGGGAATTTCAATAGACAAATTAAAAACAACAACATTGCATGATAAATGTTTCAAAGAGATGTGCATAAATATTCATCTTTAGAAACAGCTGCCAATCAGGTGATGGGTGGAAATAAAGTTTGGCTCGGTAATTTAGAAAAATATTAAAACCGCAAACAGTTTGGAAATCGGGTGTTATCAAATGTACTACATTTTGCTTTGAAACTAACAGAGAAACCATATAACCTTTGTTAAGCACACTTAGGTCATATAAAATAGCCAATTGCTTTAGAAACAGTCACGAGGACAAAGGAAAACATGATCACACATATGCTGCTGAGGATAAAAGTTAAAACCTTCACCACCCATCATCATCGTAAGACACAGGATGAAACTTTGCCACCACGGCACCCGTAACCAAGCATACAGGCATGCATACACACCCTCGGAGAGTCCCTTCACACACCCAAATATATCCATGTGTATCTACTTCTACCTTGCAGCAACTGCCGACTGTACATCCCAATTGGGCCACGAACTGCACCACTTTCGCCTGTAGGGCGCTCAGCAAGTGCTTTAAGCACTCAAGCAAGAACTCCAATGAAATTGTTGAGAAGGAACGGCTTGCTTGGCAAGCGATAGCAAGCTGATTGGTCATGGAACATACCCGCAAAAAACTAAACTGCCGATTTCTTAACATTTTCAGATTTCACTCCAGATTTTGAGTTATTTAGTCCATGTTATCCGATCCTCCAAACTCAAATTATTTTTCGATTATGTACTCTAGTCTGTGAGGTAGATCATGGAAAATCGCATCATATAATGCATGAAATCGTTCCAAGCTTCTAATTTGAAAACCATACCACTTTTTCAAATTTGAATGGATGTTAAACAAGGCTGGGATGGAAAACCATACCACTTAAAAAGCGGTGTATAGAGCGATTCGTAGATATGAAGATCAGGCAGTCTTATATTAGAGAGGAAAGTGAAAAAATAACATTTTGAGCGCTTTTATCATTGATAAACCATTGCGGCCTGTTCCAACTCGAGGCATTGTTGAGCAGGCTGAGCAAAATTGCAAATTAAGACCCCATCGAGGGAGAGCGAGGTGGCCAAGCATGCACCTATATATAAAAAAAATAAGGCTGTTAATTTATCTTCAAAAGGGGTGTTTTAATGAATCCACACATACAATTTTCACTCTTGCACTTCCTTGGAGTTCCCTTCATATGCATGCAAAGTTTTAGGCTACTCGGTTTCATGGTTTTGGAGTTATGGAGGAGACACATCCAAATCTACCCACATGTACCTACTTCTACCTTGTAGCAACTGCCAACTGTACAGTACATCCCGATCGGTACACAAACCGCACAGCTGTCGACTGTGAGGCACTCGGCAAGTGGCTTAAGCACTCAAGTAAGCACTCCAATGAAATGGTTGATAAGGACGGCTGGCTTGGCAAGCAATAGCAATGTCTGAATTATACAAATGAACACTTTTTTTAGGAGTTGGAACTGCTGCTAAGTTCAATTCTGAAGCTTAAATTTTGTAATTTGGCTTAGTTTAAGAGATTCTCGAGGTTATGTCATGTGCGGAAATAAAGCCACGAACGCTGGTGTAGAAACTCTGGTCATCTTAAGCTAGCTAAATTGAATACTAAAGACAAAAGAACTACACAAATTCATACAGATCTGCAATTATATGTATAAATAAGTTGATATGAATGATAGTAACTAAATAAGTAAATGGATAAATGTTCATGGTTTTTTTAATTACTGCATGTAAATGTATACTGAACTCAGCAAAAACATTGATGTGCAATGCATGTTGATGCCTTAGAGGTTTGTGTGATTACAGAGATTACTGAGACAGTAAGGCAGAGCTTTCTGTCTCTTTTTTGTGATATCTGGCTGGTTTCATGTATGGGTGGCAAGGTTCCTCTTCTTGTTGAAGTAGTTGATTGGGTTTCCTGATGTTTGAAGAAGGGTCCACCAAACCATCCACCAAACATTGATGACTCCATTTACACCTCACTATCTGAAAACATGGACCAACTTCTATCCTCTCATCCAAACTCTCTCTTACTCGTATAGGGTCACTTCAATTGTCATCACGCCAGTTGGCTGGGTGTGGGTACCTCTCTCACCTGCCATGGCACTTCAGCAAAAGACTTCTGTGACTCATTGGGACTGGCTCAATCGGTCAAATTCCCAACCCGGTTGTCAACCAACGGTACTCCATCTCTTCTGGATCTCATTTTGACAAATTTCCCTGAAAATATCTGCTGTTCTTCCGCCGCTCCAATTGGTTCTTCTGACCACATGCTTGTCAAAGTGGACATCTCTCTGGCTGTTATTAGAGAACCACCTCAGTGCCGTCGAGTCTGGCATTTTACTCAGGCTGATTGGCAGGGTCTCCAAGCAGCCATCAAACTTCTAGACACTCATGCACAGATTTATCCCCTCTTCAGTTGTCCCACCCTTCTTCCCGCCCATGGTTCACTGAAGCTTGTGGCGTGGCAGTTGTCCTGAAACAACTTGCCTTTGCCTCATGGAAATTAAACCCAACTGAGGGGAATTTCAGAACAAGTGTGTATCTACCCTCAGGAGAGCCAAAAGACAACATCTTTCTAATATCAAGTCTGAACTCTCAAATCTCTCTCCCTCCGCAAAATCCTGGTGGTGTCTAATCAAATCTGTTTCTGGTGTATGTTCCCCTTCCATCCCCTCCCTTACCTCAAATGGCCGCACTGCTGACACTGCATGTGAAAAGGCTGAATGCCGAAACTCGCTGTTTGCATCTAAATCTTGTGTCCGAAACCCATCGCTTTCTGCACCCACTTTACCCAGCTGTCCCTGGACTCTGTGTCCTTTTCTTCTGACAAAGTGGAGAGCTGACTGTCAAACCTCGACTCAGATTCTGCATCCAGTCCATCTGGATAAAATCACAAACTGGTCCAACATGTGGAACATGTCTTTCAATCTTGACAAATCTCACACTCTCACTATGTCTCCCCGAAAAGACCATTTAGAACCCCCCTCCACTCCCCAATCTACTTTCTCAACAATCCTCTGGAAGAAGTCCTTTCACTCATGCTTCTGGGTCTTGCTATGAGGCTGAGTCTTTGGGCCTCTCACTCTTTCACTGCAGGCTGGTCGGTGGTCTTTCTGCCTTCTTCAGTCTCCTCTCCGGTCTCGCCCCCCCCCGCTCTGTCTGTGATATTTCTCCCCCCCCCTATAATTCCGCCGGGCGCTCAAGGTCCGCCAGCAACCCCCTTCTGCTACCAAAATCACGAATCACTGCTCACTTTCACTCTTTCATTCCTCTTTTTCCCCACCTTTGGAATAAACTCCCGCACACTTCAATCCCATTCTTCCCTCCAGGCCTTCAAAACAGCTGTTCACCACCACCTTTTATCCTCCCCCATCCAAAACCACAATCTTTTCTACCCCCATTAATCTACCCCAACCCCACCTTCAAATTCCCTGCTTTCCTTCCTGAAAGTCCCTGTGATGTCCATCCCCATGTTCCCCGCCCCATCCCTCTCCTTCCACAGATCCCCTCATGTCTCTGTTACCCACTATTTTGTCCTTCCCTCTCCCACCCCTCTTGCCTCCTGCCCCCCTTGTTGTGCGTTATGTGTTAGCTCTCATACGAGCCTCGACAATGTATACAAAAACAAAAAAAATGGAAGAGGAGTAGTCTGGACAGTATTCTTCTTGTATACTACAGATCCTTATTGCAATTCCACTCATTATGAAGGGCTTTGGGAAAGTTTGGCAAAATATATTCTCAACGAAAGTCAATCACTCGATAACGTACCACGTGCAACTGGAACTGAACTCGAACCTGGAACCTCTAAATTTTAGAGAAACTGAACCCAGAACTGGATCTGCTGAAAAAAAAAATTACAAATTTGATTCAACATCAGCACTAGCAGAGAGACTTAGAGACAGAGAGAGAGAGATGGAGAGACTAAGAGACTGACTTTTTATATCCTTTTTTACAAAAGTGTAAAAAACATCTTTCAGAGGAGAAACTTTTTTTTTAAAGGAAACAAAAGTTACATATTTAAAACTCCAAGGTGACATATTGTGTTAACATAAGTGATCAGTCTGTAATCAAATAACCATTTTGAACAGTGCAGAGTTCATCATTTAAAGCCCACATACTTTTAAATTTCTGCATTTTGTTGATGGATGTGTAGAAACAAAATTCCATTTTAATACGGGCAAATACAAGTCCCTTAAACAAAGCCAGAAGGTTATCTTCACACCCTGAAATATTCTCAATTTTCATTCTCCTTGTGCAATATATTGACTTCTTTGCTGTGGCAATGACAAAATTGGCCAAAAACACTTCTATTGGATGTGTGTTGGAGTCAAAGCCAAAAATAACTTTTAAAATGAGGTTCAAAGAAAACTTGGAGCACATTTCACGAAGCAAACCAAACAAAGTGATCAAACGTGCACATTCAACATAAGCATGTGACAAGGTCTCGAGAGTTCCACAGAAGGGGACATTGGTCAGGTATTTCAGGAGAAAAAATGTGCAGGAGCTTGTCGGATAATACCCAATGTGCCAACCTCCTCGATAGGTCAGCAGTTTTCTTTGGGATAAGAACATGGTAAAAGGTTTTCCAGTTCGGTTGGCAGGGTTTATTCTGGAGGCAAGTAATTGTGCCACTTCCTTGATGGCCATGTTCCTAAAAAGGGTCAGATTGCTTTAACAAAGGCCTGTGTCCATTACATTTTTTCAGAGCTGCTTGTGGTGTGATTCGAAAACGTATTTTTGGTAAACATTTTGCAATTCAACCAGAATTCATTACGGTGGGGGTAAGTTCTAAATTAGGGAAGCGAGGATTTGATTCACTAACAGTTGAGCCATCACCAGTGCAAGGAGATCTCTCCCAGAGCACCTTAAATCTGTGGTATATGTGAAGTACTTCACATAAGAAGAGAGATATTATGCGGCTGGACCGTCTGCAAACCTTGGTTGCTTGTGCTGCAGCATTCAACCATCTCGTGTTGTCAATCGTAAGATCAGAAACGCAATGGACACCGTTCTGAACAAAATGATCAATGAAAGAACCCTCCGTTCTTATTCTTTCGAAAAGAGAGTTGTAAAAAAAAAAGGTTCGTTCAAAAACATAGCTTTGGTGTAGGAAAGATAATCACGGTCAACCATAAAAACATGCCAAGCATTTAAAATACGATTATAAAAACGTGGAAGCAAGGACAAATCAATACATTTCACATTCATTAAAAATAATCCAGATGAATAGTCAAGCATACCAGCTTCACAAAGGATGCGAAGGGTGGTGGGCCTCCAAACTAAGTCCAACAGTCCGGAGAGAAGCCGCCAAATTGAGGCGACCCCAAAGGCCATTGTCCTGCACACAATGTCCACAAAACCCTGTCCACCTTCCTCCAGGGGAAGATTCAGGATCTATGGATGGAGCCAGTGTTTTCTACTCTAGAAAAAGTTTATTATGGTCTGTCTATTCACCAGAAAATCTTCAGGAGGCGGTATGGCTTTGATTCTGTACCACAATGGGGATGCTGCTAAATTGTTTATGACCAGGACTCTGCCTCGGTAAGAGAGCACAGCCAGTAAGCCATTCCATTTCAGCAGCTTTCCCTCGAGAGCTTCAGCGAGACACTCTCAATTATTTGCCTGTGTTGCTGCATCGCCAATGAAAACACCAAGGTACTTCATTCCGTTGTCGGACCAGGTGTGGCATTCTGGAAGAACAAGCATGGACAGCTGGCTTGGGCCAACTATGAGGCTATTCCAAAACATTCTGAAGGCCTTACAAAAAGGAACATTCTCCAGTAACATAATGCTAAACTTCCAATATGGACTGCCACGTTACTGCAGAGCAAGTTTAAAGGATAATGTTGCAACCAGATGATCGGAGGAAAGAGAAGGCACGATATCAAATTTCAATATCTTATCGAGCATTACAGTATTGACATCAATTCTGTCTAACCGAGCTGGAGTGTGCATCTGGGACACATCTTAACCAAGTGAACTGACGTTGTCTGGGGTGTTGGATATGCCAAACATCTATTAGTCCCATGGTGTTTATATTTTTCTCCAAAGGTTTGGAAGATTTTGGAGGTGGCTCGGCACTGTTTCTGTCTAAAACAGGGTCAAGGGTACAGTTGAAGTCACCACTCATTATAAAGCAGCAATTCAAGTCAATTGTGCTTAGAAAACCCTCTAGTTTAAGGAAGAAGTTATACTTTTCAGCATTCTCGTTGGGGACATAAATGTTTACAAAAACAAATATTTGATTGTTGGCAATGAACTGAAGACAAGCCAGACTTCCAGGAATTATTTCATTATAATGAACTTGCGAGAGCGTTAATGAAGGAGAGACAAAGAAAGCAATCCCGGCAGTGAAGGAATTGATATCACTGAAGAACCACTGACCCTTCATGAGCCTTCTCCATTGGGCTTGGGCATTCAGATCTCCATGCGTTTCTTGTAATAACAAGACGTCCAGGTCCAAACGCCGTGTCAGATCTTTTACCTGAACTTTGCGTTCTAAACTAACATCACCGTTAATGTTTAGACTTCCGAAACTAACATTCATGGACTTAGAAAGGGAAAGAAGATAGATAGATAAATAGATGAATGAAACATCCCGGAAGGACCTCATTTAAGAAGATCCTGTCGAGCTTTCTGGATCATTTTTTTTAACCTGTGCTTCTGAGCCTCAGTGAAGTTTGGGGTGACAGGGTTACGCACAATTTCTTTCAATTTAATAATTAAAACCGGAAGATCAGGGAAATGATCTTTCAGTTCAATATTTCTCTTACGATAAGAATCCCTCAAGAAGTCCCGAAGCTCGTCATCCGAAGGTCTGCTTTCAGCCTTTAGAATCTGAGAGGACTCATCTTGACCTTCACCATCAGATTCCTCACATGGGGAATCAATTGGTGTTTCAGTTTCATTGTGAGCATCACATGAGTAGGGTGGATATACTGGTTCTGGCTCACTTTTCCCCATGTAAATGAATGGGGGATTTTCAGCGATTCCTATTTTTTTCCCCTAAAAATAAACCCCCTTTTTATCCGGTTTTTTTTTTACAGCCATTTTCCCTGCTGTGCAGGGGTTTGGCTTTTTGTGAGGCAATGTTTTATGGCCGGATGCCCTTCCTGACGCCAACCCTGGTCGCCTCTTACGACACACAGGGATATGGTACACCTATTCTAACCGGGGCATACACCGGGACCAGTACACTGGCACTCATTTCGCCGACCTCGGAAGGATGACAGGCTGAGTCAACCCCCTGATGTTAATTCAGCAGCCAACGGAGCTTGAACTCAGGACACTGGGATCCCAAGCCACCACCCTAACCACTAAGCCAACACCAGGCTTAGCCAACACCAGGCTTTGTAGGTATATATATAGATATATATATATATACACAAGTTATTATATTATATATATATATATATATATATATATATATATATATATATATATATATATATATATAACCAGGCTATCCCAAGGTATATTTATTTGTCTCCCCTTTTAACCTGGAGGTTGAACCTCATTGAATTGAACACCTGGGGGTTGAACAGCTCACTCATTGAACCTATAAAGATTTGTTCATTCTCAAATTCCTTCAATAGTTTAATTTTCTTTGCACAATAATCCCCATCTAAAATATTGACAAACAAAACATTTGAATCTTTATATTTTTTAAGATACCCCTTTTGTGCCATTACGAAATGATAAACTTCTCTTAATGCTCTTGTTTGACCACCTCCTGAGCCACATATCATTTTGAGATTATAGTAAATTGTTTTTTCATTGTTCAATTGATAACCATCAAAGTTTTCAGTCCATTCAAGGATATTCATTTTTTTCTTTACATCCTCCAACTTACTACTTTTTAAATTGATTCGCTTATTTGTTTTATTTACCTTTGTTTTAGTTATTTTTTCAATAAGACTTATTTGATATTTTTCACATTCATTATGTTTTCCATTTATATACCAAGACTGAGATTTTCTCCACTCTTTAGTTTGATTAATACTTGGTTTGACCATTTATATATTGCAAAAAAACGCGGCGGTAGCCCTTAAAAAACCCTAACCCATCTTCCCATCGTTAAAACATAATCTATTTTATACACTCTATCATACAATATCCATATGGAACACAATCTATTCCATTATCTAAAATAAATCTCTTATCATCAAAGGCTCCGAATGCCTTTTTATTTACTTCTTCACTATATATGTTATGTTTATAACTTCTTATTGTATTCATTTTCCTATATTCTTCTTTCTTATTTATCAAACAATTATAATAATTTCTAAAAGTTATTGATTTCTTTATTACATATTTCTTTATTCCCTTTAACCTCTTATCAATCTGATCACCATACTTATAAGCATATGCCTTTGCTCTCAATCCAATAAACTCACTCATTACTTTTCCACCCAACTCATCCTTAAACTTACCAATAACCTTTTCATTCTTTTTGGAAAATAACTCACTCTTCTTGCTGAAATTACTTGTATCATATACTCCAATATTTTTCTTGATATCTTCATAAACATCATCAGTTTTTATATCTAGGATAAAACTATCAGTGTCCATATACAACAATGAAACATTTTCACCATACTCTTTCTTTAAGTCATTATACAAATAATCATACATCAATATCTTTGACAAATCAAGAACTGCTGTTCCAATATAAATTGGTTTATCCATTACAATACTTTCCTTTTTCATATGAATTGCAAAAAAGTTCTCTGAAAAACCTCTTCTCTCTCAAAACTTGGTTTATTTATCAATCTTGAAGCTTCTTTCCAAGATGTTGCGAATCTAATGTTTTGCCTGTTTCTAACATTTTCCATAGTCTTTCCAAATACAGCATTATTCATTAATTTATAAAAGTCCCCTTCAAATTTTACTTTTGTATTTGCTCTCATATCTGTATTGAATTGAATATACTTTTTCACCCAAGGACTTTGTTTAAATTTTAAAACTCTATGAATTTTAGCTACTCTCAATCCTTCTCTCAAAAACTGTTTTAAGCTTCTCTGATGCAAAACATATCCCTCTTTATCATAGAATGTTGTTAATAACTTTTCTGTTGATTTACCTTTAATATTAAAACTTTTATGATAATCACTTAACCATTCTTTCTTTGGGGTTTCTTTCTCACATGCAAAAGGAAGATCTTTATGCTTATTATGAAGATCACTCGGGTACCTGAAATCAACTTCAAAATAATAACCTTCTTCTTCGTCATTCAATTCATCTTGAGAAGAAATAACAATATTCATCAAAGCCTTTTCATAATCCTTTTCTTCCACCACTCTAATTTACCATAAGGCAGAGATTGAGACATTGCCCATCCATACAAATTATTAGCATCAAATAATTACTATCTTTTTCACTATCATAATTTGGAAGATATTTATTATTTGCTTTAGCATATCTTTTTGAACATACTTGTGATATTCCACCTCTCTTGGACTTCTCAATCATCAAAAGCATATCAACATCACTGATTAAATCTATATCTTGTTTTGTCATTTTCAACATTGCACTCCAAGCTAAACCAGGAGCTGTGAAATAGTGGGCAGGATCTAATCCATAACAATTTTTATTATGACAGAGTGATCTAAAAGCTTCAAACACATCAGCTAACGATAAAACATCTGTTTTTAGATATAAATCATGATATTCTCCAAGGTTCTTTATCTTAAATATTTTCCATATTTCTTGTACGTGTTTATATTCCTTATCACTTATCTCTTCTTCATAAAGGTTATTATAGAAACTTTCTTTTGATGGAAGTTGTGTTTCTTTAAATCTCATAAATGAATCCATATAATCATAAGGATAAATTCCCTTACTTGTAAGAATTTTCTTTTTACTTTGAATTTCATTCCTTGTTTGAATTTCCTCTCTCGTAAGAATTCCTTCTTTAATCAGAATTTCATCTTTAATCTGAATTTCCTCTTTAGTTAGAATTTCATTTATTGTTCGAATTTTCTTTATAATTAGAATTTCATCTTCAGTTTGAATTTCTTCATTAATTTCCTCATTAATTAGAGTTTCCTCTTTACTTTGAATTCTCTCTTTAATCTGAATTTCCTCTTTAGTGAGAATTTCCTCTTTTGGAAAGAATGAATTAAGATTTGGAAAAGAGTCCGTGGAGCTTAGATTTGATGCGAGGTAGGCTAGTGGTGTTCCCATAAACTTGTAAGAATCTAGAAACCTAATACGAGTTAAAGGTTTTGTGAATATCATTTTTCAAAATGAAATATACTTTTGACTTGTGTTTGTTATGGCAGAAATATTCCCTGGTGTTTTTGAAAGTTCATTTATAAATAGATGTGTATCATAGTTGGCGCTGTTGTGAAGAAAGACTGGAATAAAAGAAGGTAATTTATAATTAAGATTACAACAGGAATGAGCGGGACCTCTATATTTACCAGTAAGATGACAATGATCCCTAACTTTAGACTCCTTAATTTCCCCCTCACAAATATGACAGATATTGTTCATTCTAAATTCTAATTTTTCTTCTTTGGTTAATTTCATCGGTTCATTTGTTTCTATCATTAATTAAGTGAGTCTTATACAATCCTTTTCTAATCGTTTTACAAACTCTTGTGAAGCTTATTTTCCACGATAATGTTCAAGTTTGTTATACTTTTCTCCAACAGATGATTTTATATAATAACAGAAACCACAAGGAATATGTTTTTGATATTTATTTGTATATGATTCTTTTGAATTAGGAGAAGCAGTATTTATCTTTTTAAGGATACACTCAAAATCAGCGTATATCACAAATGGGTGCATGATAGATTTATTATAATCTTCAAAAGAAATCTTTTCACCAGGTTTAGGCATTGTAATTACAGCTGATTTATGATTACTACAATATTTTGAATGTTGTTCTAATCGTTCTTTTGTATGAAATGAATGAAGACATCGCTTACAAGGATATATTTTGTTTGCTGTTCTGAATACCTGAGAAGAGATTAATCTTGATAAATTATTGATGTATGTGTAATGTGAATTCTTTCCAACACTAAAATATAAAAGATCAATGTGTGTTTCTTCATTTTTATAGTTGTTTGAAATTTTTAATATTTGAACTTTGTTTGTATCCATTAATCCATATACATTAATATAAAGATTATTCTTTTTCTCAAATTTAGGAATATCTGTTAGTGGCATTGGGAATTTAAAATCTTTAATGTCCAAGGTATTCTCATATTTCATATATTGTTTTACTCTTTCTGAATTACATTTTGGTGGATGAAAGTGAGCAAGAACAGACCAGAGAAAACATTTATTATCATTGTTCTTAATATTAACAAATTTCTTCTTTCGTTTTATTTCTTTTGGTAATTCAATATAAGAAGAAGCTTTAAGAGGGTTTGATTTTAGAATGTGTATATCCAAAAAGATGATTTTTTTAATATTGAATCCACTTCCTTCCACTGTATTATCAACATCCTCCTCTTGTTTTGATAGTTCTTCATGAACCCCACTATTCAAAAAATCTTGAAATGATGTTATAAAATGAAGATCTGTTCTCATATAAGGAGTTTGTTCTTCATCTTGTCTTTTCATATTCATTTTCACTCCCATATAAAACTTTAAAGTTTTCATTTCTTTTAATGTCTTTTTAATAACTTTTTCAACATCAGGTTTCACTATTTCAATTGATTCAGCTATTGATGATGGACCGGGTTCTCCAAATTGAAAAATCCTTATTTTTATATGCCCTTTAAATGCCCCATCAGTGTTTTCAATACAATAGTCTCCCTTTACTTTAAACTCATTTTTCTTGTGTTTTTGTGATTGAAGATGTCTATTATAACTACTCTTCAAAACATCCTTTGAGCAGATATCACAATGTTTTCTTTCCAACTCAAGAGGAGATATTTTATGAAATAGATTAAATGTGTGTTTGTTGGTTCGGAGGTGTTTTCTATAATGTTTATATTTGTGATTACAAACATCGCAGTATGTTGTATTCACCATATTTATATAATAAATCTTTGCTTAAACTAAAAAATTTCGTTTATTTTACAGGTGAATCTGTGCTTAAAACCATTTTATCCTCCAACCTTTTCACTTAATAAATACAATGTTTCAAGACACAAAAGACAAGTTTCAATCAATCTCTTCATTTGTTAAAGATACTGAGAAATATGTCAAAGATGTAAAATTGAACAAAGATAAATATAACAACTATTGGATAAAAACAATTATGGTAAATAATATGAGTTCTTCAATTTCCTTCAGTGGAAGGGCTTTTAGTATACCTGGTAGAACATCAATTAAAGTATCTCGAACAAAAGTTTCTCCTCTCCTTCTGGTAATATATTCAAAACTAGAAAAAGCAATGAAACAAGAAAAAGTGTCAAAAAACAAAAACCTTATGGATGAAGCTTTAGAAAGAAAAGATAAGACCATCTGTAATATGCAAGGAGAAATTTGTATTTTTTTCAACAACCCTAAAGATGTAAATCCTGATGAAATAAAGGATGTTAATATATCAGGTGAAATGACATTTCGTTCAATAGTAGTTAACGATCATTTTAAAATTACCTTTAATATAAAAAATGTTGTCGTTGAATCTGATAATGAAAAAAGTATATCGATATCGATGGTAATATTATTAAATATGAGCCAATATACAACTGAAAGTATAGATGAATTTCAGTTTAAGTAAAGTTTTACTTTATAAATATGCTAGACTTTCCTGATTCTCCATATGACAAATTTGAGAATTGTCCTGCGTGTGAAAGACGGGGATTAAACACAGAGTCAAAAGCTTATAAACAATGTATATTCTGTGATTATCTTCTAATTAATGATAATAAAAAATATAAAAAGGAAAATAATTCTTTTAGATTTACACCAAAAATGAATTACTTTACAAGATTGATGAGACAAATGAATGTAAAGTATGAGGGTGATAACACACCTTTCCTTACAAGGGAAGAAACTGAACGTATAAGAGAAATGTTCAAAGGATTGTTGTTATATATTATTCATGGATGTAATTTTCAGGGAAATATCAACACAAGATATTGTATAAATAAAATAATGGATTATCTTGAAATTAAACCTGAACTTAGGATAAAATATAGAGTTTCTAAAAAAGCCAATAATAAATTAAATAACCTGTTTTCCAAATATATAAATGAATGATTTTTTACCCATTTGGGAAAATAAGATAAAATTTAACAACCATAAAAATCTCCCAAATTCATTAAGATGTCTCATAGTTGGTTCAAGTGGATGTGGAAAAACCTGCTTACTTTTAAAAATGCTCCTCACTCCCAGCTTTTTAGATTATGATAATTTAATAATTTTCACAAAGTCGAGTTTTCAACCAGAGTATCAACTACTCTCACAAGGTTTTAATGCTGGTCTTCAAAAAGAAGATATAATCGGTTTATTTAAACGTCAAAAAAACCTAAATGATTATAACATTGAAGATATAATTCAACTATTTTGTGATACACAGAGATGTAAAAAGAAATCAAATCCTATAACTTGTATTCTTAGTGATAATACGGATGATATACCGTCTCCCCAAGATTTGGATAAATCAAAAAAGAACCTCGTTATCTTTGATGATTGTGTTAATGAGAGAAACCAAACGGTAATGGACAGCTACTACACAAGAGGGAGACATTCTTATTGTAATTGTATTTATCTTAGTCAATCGTACTTTCAACTTCCTCGTCGTTCCATCAGAAACAATGCGAATACTTTTATTTTATTCAAGTTAAATTCAATAGATATCAATAATTTTTGGAGAGATAATTGTTCTACATTATGTAGTAAAAAGAAATTTGAGGATTACATGAAGCACACGACTGAAAAATATAAATATATTGTTGTGAAACAAGATGAGATATTAAGGGATATATTTTTTGTTTTATAAACAATTACATATATAAATGACAACTATTATTGTAAATCTAGTGGGTCGATCTGCTTCTGGAAAAAACTTTCATAAATCAAGGTTCTTGTGTAGTAAAAATGAGAATATTGTAAATTTACTTAAAAAACACCCCGTGATACGCATTGTATCAACAACAACTAGAGCAATAAGACCTGGAGAAGTAAAAGGTGAAGATTATCACTATATTTCAGTGGAGGAACATATGCGATTGAGGAATGAAGGTCAAATATTTGAGGAGGTTTCTCTTGGTACAACAAAATATTCACATTGTAAGAGTGAGTTAAGGAAACTAAAATCTGGTGGTGTTGGGATATTAGAAACTAATCCAGAAGGAACGAGACAAATTATTAAACATCAGAGCGGAGTGAAGATTTTATCATTCGGTTTTGATGTTGATGAAGAAACTCAACGCAAACGTATGAAAAGCAGAGATGCAAGTATTAGTGAAGAAGAAATTACAAATCGCATTAATGTTAATAAAGAATTTGATGAAATATTTAAAGAAAAGGATTTATTTAAACACATCTACTTGAATGATGAAGAAAAGGAAAATTTCCCTGTTGATCTTTACAATTCATTAAATTATATTTTACAATAAATAAATGGATGCAAAAGAAAGAGCAAGAAGATTTAAGGAACATCAAGAGTTGGTTTCAAAAGTTGTAAAACAGCAGGAAGACATAAAGAAGAAACGCAGACAGAAACTAACGGGCGAAGAAGCATTTGAAAGAAAACAAGAGAAATTTTTAAAACCACTTTTAAAAACTTCCCAAGAAAAAATGAAAGATGTTTCCACAGTTCCCACAGTAGAATATACTCCTAAAAAACTTCAAATGTTAAAAGATTTTGATCAAATGACGGAGGAAGAATTAGAACATTTAGGAGAATGAAAGGTATATGATGATGATGAAGGTTTATTTCAACAACTGGAAGAGATTAATCAACCCCCTGATTATATTGTGAATGCTCTTCAAAACAATGAATATTCAGCGGATTCAAAAACCAAAGCAGGACTCATTCCAACAGAACAACCAGAAATATTTCATCTTCTTCAAGAAAAGGTATTAATATTTAATGATGAATTAAGGTTCTTGGGTTCTGCTCAACCCCCTGTTAAACTAACTCCGAGATTAATGTTTCTTCTCACAAAAGATGGAAGACAAGGTTCAACTGTGAGGGATGAATCAAAGTATATTGATAAACCATTGGATATGGAAAATAATGATGATAGAGTATATATTGATCTGCTGAACACTCTAAATTATAAGGTTATTCTTTCTGGTAAAAGTAGGAAGAATGAGAAGGAGAAACACATTATTCAGGCTTTAAGTATCCTTGGTTCAGGTGTTAGTTTTCTTCCAAATGACCCATCGCAATTAGTTAATAGACTGTTATTGTTGTTAGGCAGTAAGAAGGCTGGAAATAACAATTGTTTTAATGAAGCATCAGCCATTTTAGACCAGTTGATGAACATGAAAATAATTAATAAATATCAATATAAAGACATTTTATCTCATATTAAATAAGATGAGAAGCACAATCCGTTGTTTCAATTTCACAACAAGCGACCACACATCTTCATTCCCATACCCACTACAACGTGACACAACAAAAGAATATGAGGCATCTTTATTGTCCATGGAAACTTATAATACCTTATTTCATAGAAGCGAGAAAAATGAC
Source organism: Eptatretus burgeri (assembly GCF_056783735.1). Lineage (NCBI taxonomy): Eukaryota > Metazoa > Chordata > Myxini > Myxiniformes > Myxinidae > Eptatretus > Eptatretus burgeri. The sequence continues at coordinate 100,266,563 of NC_140971.1, forward strand.
AAGCTTAGTTATAATCCGGGAAGTGGATACAAAACGATAACAGTCTCACCCGGAGCATATGAGATTTCTCAAATATCTTCCGAAATTGCTCGTCTTATGAAAAAACAGGGTGATAAACCAAAAAAAATATTGTTATAGACATTCAAAAACATACTTCAAAATCAACGATTAAAGTTAAAAATAACTACAAGGTTGATTTCACAATTGATAATTCATTTAGAGAGTTATTGGGTTTCTCCTCAAAAAATATTGAAACTAATGGGACGTTTTACAGTGATAATGTCATTCAAATATCCTCAGGAATAAATTCGGTGTTAATTCACTGTGATTTGATTGATGGTGCTTATAATGATGGAAAAAAAGCAAATACAATATTTTCATTCAGCGCATACTCAACCCCAATTGGTTATAAATTCAATATGGAACCTAAAAATTTGGTTTATCTCCCTGTGTCAGGAAAAACCATACACAGAGTAAATTTTAGGATAACCGACCAAGATAATCGTGTGATTTCTTTTAATGGAGAAGTTATATCCATCAGAATTCACCTACGTGAAGTTTTCCAATAAATAAATATGATGGTTATTGTGAGGAAACACGAGTTGGGAAAATATAAAATAATTACAGGGGATGGGATGTTCCTTTCCCCATACTACAAGGGTGAAGGTATGTATCTTGGTAGAGGATACTATAAACCTAAGAGACAAAGGGGTGTTGGACATCAATTTAGAGGAGATGGTATAATTGATACTCTAATGGGTATTTGTTCAACTATTCTTAAACATAAAGATCTAATTGGTTCAACTGCTTCTGCTGTGGGAAATGTAGCAGGTGCTGTAATGAGCATAAAAGATGCCCAGAAGGAATCTCATAAATTACAAGCAATAAAAGAAATTAAGAAAGGCAAAACTCAGTTGTCCCCCCAAGAACGACAGAAAATAATTCAAATACTTGGATCAGGGTTTCAAAAGTTTTAACATCTTTTTTCCTAAATAAATACAAGTATGGAAGCAATTGATAGTATCTATGATTTAGATGATACTATTATTATCTCAAACTCCACTAAAAAAGAAGATTACTTCAAGGTAAATGCAATAACTGGAACAGACTGGAATACGAATGGTACAAAAAGTTTTGAAATAAATAATCAACAAACCTATTTGAATCTCTCCGAAAGTTTCTTGTTGTGTAAATTTAAATTCAATAAAGCTGGGAATAACACAAACGCTACACTTGTAAATGATTTCTTCTGGAAAATGTTTGATAGTGTGCGTTTGTATATTGGAACACAAGAAGTTGAAGCGGTTGATTATGTCTCTGCTGTATCTGAAATGATGAAATTTACACTCTATACATTCAGTGATAGAATAGGAAAGGGGTCTGTCGAAGGTTTTATTCCTGATATGTCAACGGGAACAAACACAGACCCTGGATATACTCAAAGGAAAGGAATGTATAATGATGATACAAAAGCAGAAAGTTTTACTGTGGCAGTTCCTCTTAAAGGTATATTTGGATTTTGTGATCATGATAAAGTTCTGTATGGTCTTAAAATTAGATTTCAACGTCAAAGGAATGATAATGAAAATCGATTGCTTTTTGGTGTTGGTAATGCTTTTGGGATCAGAATAAATTTGTAATTGAGGAGATGAGTTGGTATATCAGTGAATATACTCCTAATCTTAAAACAGAAGAGCTGTTGAATCGAAGACTTAACTCAAAGAAACCACTCAGTGTATCATACCTCAAAAGAAGATGTCAACACGTTAAACTCAACCAAACTACTTACACGTGGAATTTGGGTGTTCTGGAAGGAAAGCCACGATATCTGTGGATGATTTTTAAAAAGCCAGATGGTGATACTGTGACTGATAAGAATAATGCATTGAGTGATAATGCTAAGGTGAAACAACTTCGCGTTTCTCTAGATGGAACATTTTATCCACGAGATAGATTGGAAATTAATTGGGAAAAAAATGATTTTGCTGAAGCATACAAGTCTTACCAAAAGGTGTGTGAAAGTAATGGAAATAAAGAACCTATTTTGGATATGACAGCATTTAAAAGTTTGTATACAATCTATGCGTTTGACCTGAGCGCTCAAAAGGAAACTATAAAGTCTAATCGAGTGGATACTTCCCTATACATTGAAAGAGGAGAGAGTGAAGAAGTTGATACATATTGTTTGATTTTGGAAGAAACAGAATTGCAGATTAATACAGATAATGGTGTGATGATTAGTCTCACATAATTTTTTGTTAAATAAATGAGTGGCAAAGTACCAACCGGGGTATATGTTAATCAAATCAATCTTCATAAACTATCATCTTGTGTTCAAAATCAAAAGCCTTGTACGATTAACGTTAATACAATTCAGAGAAAAGGAGCAGTAAGAATTGATGTTTTGCTCACAAGAGAACAGGTTAAAATCTTGAATGACACTGGCTCACTTAAAATTAAAATGACAAAACCAATGTTGAAAAAATATTTAATAAGAGAGACGAGTGGAGGATTTCTCCCATTTCTAATTCCTTTATTTGCTGATTTAAGTGCGGTTGGAGCATTGACGGGTGGTATTTCAAGAGCGGTGAAAACTGCCAACGAAAGGAAGGCTCAACTCCAGGCTCAAAAAGAATTGGAAAGACATAACAAAGAGTTGGAGAAACAAATTAGTGGAAGTGGTGTAATTGTTGATTTTGCTGAAAAACTTGAAGGTCTGCCTGATAAAGCGAGATTGTTAGTTGGAGATATGCTTTCTTCTATAGCACAAGCAGGTGTTAAATTAACGAAAAGAGGTAATGGATTATATCTTTCTAATAAATAAATGAGCATTGATGAGTGGTTGAAAGAATTTGGAAAGAATACAACATCAAATTTACAACTTGTCAAATATTGTAAGAAATTAAAAATTCATAATGTGGTTATTTGTATGAGAGATGAATTAACAAATGTGCCGAAACATACAAAGAATATTATTATGAACTTAGAAGATAATAATGGGAACGGTTCTCATTGGGTTTGTATTTTTAATAGTCAAGATAAATATTATTTTGATAGTTTTGGTCTTCCACCACCTGTTGAAGTCATAAAATTCTTACAGAATGGTGTTTATCAAACATTTCAAGTCCAAGAATTAAATTCCAAGTGTTGTGGTCAATTATGTCTATATGTATTATTTCAACTCAACAAAAATAAAAAATTTTATGATATTATTTTTAATCTAATATAAATGACTTATGTTGGTAAAGATGGTTCTATCTTTGGTGTATCTCAAGAACTGGATATTGATTTATCAAATTATTACACAAAGGCACAGGCTGAACGACATAAGTATAATATAACTAAAAATATTAACATGAAAAATGCTTATAAATTAAAAAATTATCCAAGCCCGACTGACGCGAATGACTTGGTGAGATTAAGCGATTTATCACAATATATATCCTTAAATAAAACGGCCGTGTATTCCAAAGATACAGAAGTGTTGATATTATCTCCAGGTCATACAGAATTCACAGTTCGAATTAAAATAAATTTTTATAAAGAAGGGCGTATCGTTTGTATGAGAATAGAACAATGGTGGTATGATATGAATGATTTAGGGTATAATTGGTCATTTAAAATTAACCTCGAAGACCTGGAACAATTAAATCAGTCTCGTAAGTAAGAATATTATCCACTTGGTATCGAGAATGAGTTTTGTGGGGCCACGATTAGTAAACAACAAATAAAAGAATTTAATAAGGGTAAATATAATAATGGTTTTGCCCTTGTTTATCTCATGAAAACAGAAAAAACAGGATTATATATAATAAGTAAGGAAATACAAAATGATTTAACTAGGAAAGATGGGGAGGTGTTTCGTGCCATAATATTATTCTAACATATATTTCTAATACATAAATGACAGCAAGAAGGCTTCAAGAAAATTATCATTTCTGTGTCCAAGCATACCTTCAAGAAAAGGGTATTCGGTATTTTAATAAATATGTTCTACAACATAAGAATGAGGTATTTTCAATAAAAGATTGGCATTATGCTGATGTTGATAAACCGACAACTTTAGATTTAATTAGAATGTTAAATAATGAAAAAATTATAAAGTTAAGAAAAGGTAAGGCTCTTTTAGAAATTCAAAAGAAATTTTATTGGTTTCCTGTTGTAAAAAAAATTATTTTGGATACAGGAATAACAAGAAATCCTGATGAATATATGTATAATATTCTATGGGGTGTAAGCGATTCAGGATAATAAGGGATGAGGAAGGAGTTGAAGAAGAGCGGGAAGAGGAGGAAAAGGAGGAGAGGGAGAAGAGAGAGAGGGAGGAAAGTTGAGAAGAGAGAGAGGGAGGAAAGAGAGAAGAGAGAGGGATGAAAGGGAGAAGAGAGAGAAGAGAGAGAGGGAGGAAAGAGAGAAGAGAGAGAGGGAGGAGAGGGAGGAAAGAGCGAGACAAAATAAATATCAAAATATGGAAACCAGTGAGATTAAAAAAAGATTGGTGGTATTACAGAAAATAACTCAACCCACCGAGGAGGAAAACAAAGAATTGACAAGTCTATTTGTAATACTTTCGACAAGACTATTGACATCGACAAGCTATTCATTTTAATTCAAGTTTTTCATTTTTATTTTTTTTCTTAAATAAATGGAAGAGAGAGTGAAGGCATTTCTAAGGATTCTTTATGTTTTAAAAATTAAGATTCAAATGTGCATGTTGGAAACTAAAAAGGTTTTTGCACTCTGCAGGAATTTTTCACATAAATAAATGAGTTATTGTCTCAAATGTAAAAAGAAAACTAATACTAAAAATATTTCATATATTAAAAGTAAAGATAACAGGGTTATACAAAAAGGTATATGTTTGGTGTGTGGTTCAAAAAAAAATCAATTTATCTCCAAACACAAACAAGGAGGAGATATACAAAAGTTTATATCAGGAAGTAAATTTACAACTACTGGAATACCAGGGGAATTACATCTTACAGGGTATTCTTTCTGTGGTCCAGGCACAAACTTGGATAAAAGATTAGATGAGGCAGACAATCCTAAATTCTGGAGTAAGCCTATCAATAGAGTTGATGAAGTGTGCATGAGACACGATATTGATTATGGGAATACCACAACGTTGGAAGAAAAGCATGAAGCCGATAGAGAAATGTTGTATAATTTGTCTCTGATACAAAATCCAACCTTGAGAGAAAAAGTTGATCGTTTCATTGTGAAGAAGATGATCAGTGCTAAATTGAAACTTGGACTTGGAAATTCAAAAAACTTATAGGCTCTAATGATGTCATTAAGACTGAAGAGCAATTAGCTGATGAATTACATAAACCAATATTCACAAAGTTTCAGAGAAGGAAAGTTTATTCCAAGGAAGTTGATTATATCTGGTCTGCTGATTTGATTGAACTCAATAATGATAAGGGGTACAAGTATGCTTTAACCGTTATTGATTTGAGGAGTAGATACGTATGGGTTGTCCCATTAAAAAACAAAACAGGTAATACTCTTATGTTAGCCTTTCAACAGATATTTAATAAAAGTAAGAGAAAACCTCAAAAATTGTGGACTGATGAGGGTAGAGAGTTTTATAACAAGACATTTATGAATTTTCTAAAAAATAACAGTATTACATTATACAGTACCTTTAATGAAGGGAAGGCAGTTGTTGTTGAACGTTTTAATCGTACCTTAAAAGAGAGACTATATAACAAATTCACACAACTTGGTTCACAACAATGGTCATCTTTTATTCAGGATATTGTGGATAAGTATAATGACACGATTCACACGTCAACAAATATGAAACCATCAGAAACATTTACAAAATTAAAATATGAAAAAGAGATTAATGTCAGAAAA
>NC_140971.1:100277424-100287424 GCF_056783735.1 Eptatretus burgeri
AAAAGCTTTTGAATTATGAAAGGAAGAACAGGGCACCGCCCAGGAACTGATGATAGCCTTACTAGTGCCACTATGTGCGTGTGTGTCTCTCTCTCTCTCTCTCTCTCTCTCTCTCTCTCTCTCTCTCTCTCTCTCTCTCTCTCTCTCTCTCTCTCTCTCTCTCTCTCTCTCTCTCTCTCTCTCTCTCTGTCTCTCTGTCTCTCTGTCTCTCTGTCTCTCTGTCTCTCTGTCTCTCTGTCTCTCTGTGTGTCTCTCTGTGTGTCTCTCTGTGTCTCTCTCTGTGTCTCTCTCTGTGTCTCTCTCTGTGTCTCTCTCTGTGTCTCTCTCTGTGTCTCTCTCTGTGTGTCTCTCTGTGTGTCTCTCTGTGTGTCTCTCTGTGTGTCTCTGTGTCTCTTACCTCACTAACTTCTCTTCACTGTCTTCCATCTCTTCCCTCTCTTCTGAACTTCACAGTCACAGGCTTGTCACTTGGAATATGTCTTTCAATCCCGACAAATCTCACATTCTCTATCTCTCTCTCTCTCTCTCTCTCTCTCTCTCTCTCTCTCTCTCTCTCTCTCTCTCTCTCTGTGTGTGTGTGTGTGTGTGTGTGTGTGTGTGTGTGTGTGTGCGTGTGTGTGTGTGTGTGTTTGTGTCTCTCTCTGTCTCTCACTCTCTCACACCAGTGGGGTCGTCCTGTGTCTTCTACCATAGAACCTCTTCACCGAGTTGGCGATGGATGGTGCGAGTTGGAACTGTCATACCTAGTGTTTGAAGGTCAGCTTGAATCTGTTTGGCAGTTGATTGAGGTGCTTTATTCACCATTCAAACAATCCTTCACTGCAATCTTCGATGAAGTTTTCTCTTGCGGCCACATCCAGGGAGGTTGGCTACAGTGCCATGGGCCTTAAACTTGCTGATAAATGTTTATGGTGGACACAGGAACATCAATATCTCTGGAGATGAACTTCTAGCCTTGAGATTGTCCATGCAGGGCTATAATCTTGTGTCTGACCTCCTCTGGTTTTCTTTCTTTTCTCCATGCTCATTGCAGTACACACAGTGCCACAAAACAGCAGAATGACTCCTTTTCTCTGTTCAAACTGGTTGAAGAAGTAATTTTTATACTGCAGGCACGTGTAACCTCACCACAGGTGAGTTCGATTCCAAAGTTAAGGAGAATCACCTGCTTGAAATGTAATTATTTCTAACAACTTCTAAAAGGTGCCAATAATATTGTCTGGCCCATTTTAGAACTTCTGTGTGGAATAAGCTAAGATTTAGTTATTTTTTTCAGCTTTTTTGTTTTGTTCCACTGCAAACCAAATAAATGCAAATGTGGATACCTTATCTGATGGATGTTTGATTACAGACTGATCACTTATGTTAACACAATATGTAACCTTGGTGTTTTAAATATATATCTTTTGTTTCCTTTAAAAAAAAAGTTTCTCCTCCGTAAGATGTTTTTTATACTTTTGTAAAAAAAGGACATAAAAAGTCTCTCTCTCTCTCTCTCTCTCTCTCTCTCTCTCTCTCTCTCTCTCTCTCTCTCTCTCTCTCTCTCTATATCTCTCTCTCTCTCTCTCTCTCTGTCTCTGTCTCTGTCTCTGTCTCTGTCTCTGTCTCTGTCTCTGTCTCTGTCTGTCTGTCTGTCTGTCTGTCTGTCTGATGTCTCTCATCTTAATGATAGCCAGGCAGTAGCTTCTTACCTCACTTACTTCTCTTCACTGTCTTCCATCTCTTCCCTCTCTTCCGAACTTCACAGTCACAGGCTTCTCACTTGGAATATGTCTTTCAATCCCGACAAATCTCACATTCCCATTCTCTCTCTTTCTCTCTTTCTCTCTTTCTCTCTTTCTCTCTTTCTCTCTTTCTCTCTTTCTCTCTTTCTCTCTTTCTCTCTTTCTCTCTTTCTCTCTTTCTCTCCCCCCCCCCCACAGAAGGGAAACACGGGGAAAACCTCACAAAGAGAAACACGAACACAGGGGAAAGGAATGGTGGGTGTGGAAACAATAACCAGCGCAGCAGAGGACAGTAACTCACGACACGAAGCAAGGACCGCCAGGACAGTACACACTAGAAGAGAGAGAGGGAGAGAGAGACAGATAGACAGAGACCGAGAACAAAATCCTGGACTGAAGTGTAGGATTCTGAATTAGAATGATGTAAGAAATGCCATCGAAAAACAAAACCAAGAGGAGACATCACAACAAAGCCCACAAAAGCAGTCATTGTACCCTCATGCCCATAACCTTTATCATACAACATAAGTATCAACATGCACCAACAATGTCTGTTCCTCGAGCCACAAAATCAAAACTTTTTCCATCTCAGCGATCTCACCACTCCCTTTCTTGATAATTAACTTCGACTTCATTGGCATAGATCCCTTCAACGTACTCAAAAATTCTCGCCTTGAAACATCTTGAAACGAAACGTATCCGGTGAAGTGAAAGGATAGTGAACATCTGATTTGCGAAGGACTTTTCACTCTCAGACCATGTTATAATGTCTAATTTAATTTCTAACGTAAGGGTCTTACATTTCTTCGATGCACAAGCATCTCTTGCTTGTATTAATGGTGTCTTACATTTCCCTGACATTTTGAGGGTCACGAAAACGTGTGCACAGAAGTTACGGCGCAGTTTATTTCTGGGGAGAAGTTAAAAGTTTTCACTCCCATGAAAAAGCGTAAACACAAAGTTCTCTGAAAACTGCTGAAAGTTCTTAAAAAGCGCAAATGTGAAAAAGCGTTGGTCGAATGAGCATATAAAGAGAACTCCCTGGACAGTATGTATTATGTATGTATACATGTATGTACGTGCATATAAATCGACTCCTCCCATGTTCTTCGAGCTGAAGAAGCTGCATAAAGCAACCAAGAAAGGCTACCCAAAGTAAGCCCTTTGCCGTTTCAAACCCTTCCCAGAGTTCATCCACACCTATAAAGATGTTCACACATAGTATGCACATGAGAATTCCAATGCTACACCCCCCCCAGCTACCGGACCAGTTTCATCGGTTATTTGTGAATCATCAGAGATAGCGCAGACAGCAATGCATACCAATGAAACTCCCAAACATGTACCACGTGCAAACGTCAAAAGCAGTCAATATTTAAATAAGAAAGAAAGATATCTCTCACCTGTCAGGTCAGGTCAAGTATGGGAGCATGTGCCGGAGCAGTTCGTCGCTGCGTCCACTTAACACCGGTATTCCAGGGGCCTCCGTCTGGCCATCCCCCGGGTCGGTGCCTGGCCACCCCCATCTCCTTGAGATGCCGATCAACTCGCTGCAACCACGAAGCACGTGATCGGCCCATTGGCCTCCGCCACTCAAGAAGCACCCTTGTGAATGGATGGAATAACCAATTAGCTCTCACCTAATCAATTTTATGGTGTGAAAGGAATGGTATTATCATTATTAACATTATTTATGTTATTATTATTATTCATTAATTACGCATGATTGGAATGTACCTTTTGACTCTTTCGACTGCTGAGACACCTTCAACCTTTTAAAGATCCTTTAAGACCACCAAGACCCTTGAGACCCCAAGGACTCAAAAGACCTGGAAGACCCAAAAGACTGTTAGAACCCAAAAGCCTGTGAATATCCTGAGGATCCAAAAAACCAAAAACATCCAGAGGACCCAAAAGTCTGAAAGGACCCAAAACACCCAAAAATCCCTGAGGACCCAGATGACCCAAAGACCCCAAAATACCCAGATGACCCAAAACTCCCGAGGAACCAAAATACCCCAAACACCCAAAAGTCCCCGAGGACCCAGAAAAGTCTGAAGACCCAAAATTTCTCCAGGACACAAAAGACCCAAAAGTCCCCAGAAGACACAAAAGTTCCCAAAGCCCCAAAGGACATAAAAGACTCAAAAGTCCCCGAGGACCCAAAAAACAGCAAAGACCCCTTGACACCAAAGATGAACAAGCATTTGTTTGATTTCACTGTGACGAACAGTCATTTGTTTGATTTCACTGCGATAAACAATTATTTGTTTGATTTCACTGTGACGAACAGTCATTTGTTTGATTTTACTGCGATAAACAATCATTTGTTTGATTTCTCTGTGAGGAACAGTCATTTGTTTGATTTCTCTGTGAGGAACAGTCATTTGTTTGATTTCACTGAGACAAACAGTCATTTGTTTGATTTCACTGCGACGAACAGTCATTTGTTTGATTTCACTGAGACGAACAGTCATTTGTTTGATTTCACTGTGACGAACAGTCATTTGTTTGATTTCACTGAGACGAACAGTCATTTGTTTGATTTCATTGTGACGAACAGTCATTTGTTTGATTTCATTGTGACGAACAGTCATTTGTTTGATTTCACTGTGACGAACAGTCATTTGTTTGATTTCACTGCGACGAACAGTCATTTGTTTGATTTCATTGTGACGAACAGTCATCTGTTTGATTTCACTGACGAACAGTCATTTGTTTGATTTCACTGCGACGAACAGTCATTTGTTTGATTTCACTGCGACGAACAGTCATTTGTTTGATTTCACTGCGACGAACACTCATTTGTTTGATTTCACTGAGACGAACAGCCATTTGTTTGCTTTCACTGTGACGAACAGTCATTTCTTTGATTTCATTGCGACGAACAGTCATTTGTTTGATTTCACTGCGACGAACAGTCATTTGTTTGATTGCACTGTGACGAACAGTCATTTGTTTGATTTCACTGCGACGAACAGTCATTTGTTTGATTTCACTGAGACGAACAGCCATTTGTTTGCTTTCACTGTGACGAACAGTCATTTGTTTGATTTCACTGAGACGAACAGCCATTTGTTTGCTTTCACTGTGACGAACAGTCATTTGTTTGATTTCACTGAGACGAACAGTCATTTGTTTGATTTCACTGTGACGAACAGGCATTTGTTTGATTTCACTGCGACGAACAGTCATTTGTTTGATTTCACTGTGACGAACAGTCATTTGTTTGATGTCACTGCGATGAACAGTCATTTGTTTGATTTCACTGGGACGAACAGTCATTTGTTTGATTTCACTGAGACGAACAGCCATTTGTTTGCTTTCACTGTGACGAACAGTCATTTGTTTGATTTCACTGTGACGAACAGTCATTTGTTTGATTTCACTGTGACGAACAGTCATTTGTTTGATTTCACTGCGACGAACAGTCATTTGTTTGATTTCCCTGTGACGAACAGTCATTTGTTTGCTTTCACTGTGAGGAACAGTCATTTGTTTGATTTCACTGGGACGAACAGTCATTTGTTTGATTTCACTGTGACGAACAGTCATTTGTTTGATTTCACTGTGAGGAACAGTCATTTGTTTGATTTCACTGCGACGAACAGTCATTTGTTTGATTTCATTGTGACGAACAGTCATTTGTTTGATTTCATTGTGACGAACAGTCATTTGTTTGATTTCACTGCGACGAAGAGTCATTTGTTTGATTTCACTGTGACGAACAGTCATTTGTTTGATGTCACTGCGAAGAACAGTCATTTGTTTGATTTCACTGGGACGAACAGTCATTTGTTTGATTTCACTGAGACGAACAGCCATTTGTTTGCTTTCACTGTGACGAACAGTCATTTGTTTGATTTCACTGTGACGAACAGTCATTTGTTTGATTTCACTGTGACGAACAGTCATTTGTTTGATTTCACTGCGACGAACAGTCATTTGTTTGATTTCCCTGTGACGAACAGTCATTTGTTTGCTTTCACTGTGAGGAACAGTCATTTGTTTGATTTCACTGGGACGAACAGTCATTTGTTTGATTTCACTGTGACGAACAGTCATTTGTTTGATTTCACTGTGAGGAACAGTCATTTGTTTGATTTCACTGCGACGAACAGTCATTTGTTTGATTTCATTGCGACGAACAGTCATTTGTTTGATTTCACTGAGACGAACAGTCATTTGTTTGATTTCACTGAGACGAACAGCCATTTGTTTGCTTTCACTGTGACAAACAGTCATTTGTTTGATTTCACTGAGACGAACAGCCATTTGTTTGCTTTCACTGTGACGAACAGTCATTTGTTTGATTTCACTGGGACGAACAGTCATTTCTTTGATTTCATTGCGACGAACAGTCATTTGTTTGATTTCACTGAGACGAACAGTCATTTGTTTGATTTCACTGAGACGAACAGCCATTTGTTTGCTTTCACTGTGACGAACAGTCATTTGTTTGATTTCACTGAGACGAACAGCCATTTGTTTGCTTTCACTGTGACGAACAGTCATTTGTTTGATTTCACTGAGACGAACAGTCATTTGTTTGATTTCACTGCGACGAACAGTCATTTGTTTGATTTCATTGTGAGGAACAGTCATTTGTTTGATTTCACTGCGACGAACAGTCATTTGTTTGATTTCACTGTGACGAACAGTCATTTGTTTGATTTCACTGTGACGAACAGTCATTTGTTTGATTTCACTGTGACGAACAGTCATTTGTTTGATTTCATTGTGACGAACAGTCATTTGTTTGATTTCTCTGTGAGGAACAGTCATTTGTTTGATTTCACTGAGATGAACAGTCATTTGTTTGATTTCACTGTGACAAACAGTCATTTGTTTGATTTCACTGTGACGAACAGTCATTTGTTTGATTTCTCTGTGAGGAACAGTCATTTGTATGATTTCACTGTGACGAACAGGCATTTGTTTGATTTCACTGCGACGAACAGTCATTTGTTTGATTTCACTGTGACGAACAGCCATTTGTTTGCTTTCACTGTGACGAACAGTCATTTGCTTGATTTCACTGTGAGGAACAGTCATTTTTTTGATTTCACTGCGACGAACAGTCATTTGTTTGATTTCACTGTGAGGAACAGTCATTTGTTTGATTTCACTGCGACGAACAGTCATTTGTTTGATTTCATTGCGACGAACAGTCATTTGTTTGATTTCACTGTGACGAACAGTCATTTTTTTGATTTCACTGGGATGAACAGCCATTTGTTTGCTTTCACTGTGACGAACAGTCATTTGTTTGATTTCACTGTGACGAACAGTCATTTGTTTGATTTCACTCTGACGAACAGTCATTTGTTTGATTTCACTGCGACGAACAGTCATTTGTTTGATTTCCCTGTGACGAACAGTCATTTGTTTGATTTCACTGCGACGAACAGTCATTTGTTTGATTTCACTGTGACGAACAGTCATTTGTTTGATTTCACTGCGACGAACAGTCATTTGTTTGATTTCACTGTGACGAACAGTCATTTGTTTGATTTCACTGTGACGAACAGTCATTTGTTTGATTTCACTGTGAGGAACAGTCATTTGTTTGATTTCACTGAGATGAACAGTCATTTGTTTGATTTCACTGTGACAAACAGTCATTTGTTTGATTTCACTGTGACGAACAGTCATTTGTTTGATTTCTCTGTGAGGAACAGTCATTTGTATGATTTCACTGTGACGAACAGGCATTTGTTTGATTTCACTGCGACGAACAGTCATTTGTTTGATTTCACTGTGACGAACAGCCATTTGTTTGCTTTCACTGTGACGAACAGTCATTTGCTTGATTTCACTGTGAGGAACAGTCATTTTTTTGATTTCACTGCGACGAACAGTCATTTGTTTGATTTCACTGTGAGGAACAGTCATTTGTTTGATTTCACTGCGACGAACAGTCATTTGTTTGATTTCATTGCGACGAACAGTCATTTGTTTGATTTCACTGTGACGAACAGTCATTTTTTTGATTTCACTGGGATGAACAGCCATTTGTTTGCTTTCACTGTGACGAACAGTCATTTGTTTGATTTCACTGTGACGAACAGTCATTTGTTTGATTTCACTCTGACGAACAGTCATTTGTTTGATTTCACTGCGACGAACAGTCATTTGTTTGATTTCCCTGTGACGAACAGTCATTTGTTTGATTTCTCTGTGAGGAACAGTCATTTGTTTGATTTCACTGAGACGAACAGTCATTTGTTTGATTTCACTGCGACGAACAGTCATTTGTTTGATTTCACTGTGAGGAACAGTCATTTGTTTGATTGCACTGTGACGAACAGTCATTTGTTTGATTTTATTGTGACTAACAGTCATTTGTTTGATTTCATTGTGACGAACAATCATTTGTTTGATTGCACTGTGACGAACAGTCATTTGTTTGATTTCATTGTGACGAACAGTCATTTGTTTGATTTCATTGTGACGAACAGTCATTTGTTTGATTTCATTGTGACGAACAATCATTTGTTTGATTTCACTGCGACGAACAGTCATTTGTTTGATTTCACTGTGACGAACAGTCATTTGTTTGATTTCACTGTGACGAACAGTCATTTGTTTGATTTCACTGTGACGAACAGTCATTTGTTTGATTTCACTGTGACGAACAGTCATTTGTTTGATTTCTCTGTGAGGAACAGTCATTTGTTTGATTTCTCTGTGAGGAACAGTCATTTGTTTGATTTCTCTGTGACGAACAGTCATTTGTTAATTTCCCATGCTTCGTCACTTGCACGTTTGTCACGTGCTAATGATGGATAAGTGGAATCACATCCGAGCCACTTTATACACCCCCAACAGCATGATCCAGATCCAGTGACACCAAACTCCATTGTATGATTGTAAAAAATCATGTTTACCACGATGTCCTGCTGATATTACACTGTTTGTGTGGTTAGAGCAACGTCCTGAAAATCAGTTTGTGCTCAAAAAAAAGATTGCAGCGTCCATTTATCATTTTTTAATGTCAGAGCTAAAACTTCATTATTCATACACAATCTTTTGATGTGGGAGGGGATGTATATGGATGTATATGTATGTATATATATATATATATATATATATATATATATATATATGTATATATATATATGTATATATATATATATATATGTATATATATATGTATATATATATATATATATATATATATATATATGTATATATATGTATATTTATCCCATTCCCTCCCCTGTTTGATGACAATTGCACGTGCAGCGTCTCCCACGCTGGTCCGATGGGAGCCTGTTTTCAGGATCGTGTGACGAATTGGTGTTCCAACATGGCGGCTTGAGCGGTGAGCGCGCTCAACGTGCGCTGCAGTGATTTATACAGCCGAGCGCGGGCACCGCAGGTCCAATGGGAGCCTGCCTCTCAGGATCGTGTGACGAATGGGTGTTCCAACATGGCGGCTTGAGCCGTGAGCGCGCTCCACATGCGTTCCGGTGATTTTTTTTCAGCCGACTCCAGGCACCGCACGTCCGATGTTTCGAGCTGTCAGTCTCTCAGGTTGATCTCGTCTTCCTCTCAAAGTCCTATCTCCGTGAACCTTCGGAACTGATGCCATGGATGCACGAGAGGATGAATGCAGTGGAAAGACGAGGATGAATATTAATTTTGTTTCATTAATTTTATATTAATTTAACGCAAACAAGAGACTACGTATAAATTTATTACATACGCAGGAGTGGTGAATTTTAACCACCATCATTTGTTGACTCTTTATTAATTATTTTATTTTATTTCCTGACCCACCAATCATTGCCCTTTCCTCCCTTTTCCCTTCCCATTCCAAGCTTCTTTCCCTACACAGCAGCACCGGTCGCTTTTTATCTCGCGACATCCTTTCTCTTTGTTGTCCGTGCCCGTGTACGTGCCCCTCCCATATCCGTGCGTACATGTTAACATGCACCGATATACACAGACAGTGTACTGAGAGGTAATTCCACGTGCCATGTACATCCGTACCTAATAAATAGATATCCTCAAGGAGGGCGAGAGCACGATCTTCCGAAATCGCGTGAACCAATCAGCGATGGCCGTATGTCCGTCAATGAGAAAAGGAAATTTGATGACAGTGAGTGCGCTGTAAGGAGGAGGAGGAGGAGAAGGAGAAGGAGGAGGAGGACGACGACGACGGTGAGGGTGGTGTGAGGAGGAGGAGGAGGGTGAGGGTGGTGTGAGGAGGAGGATGAGGAGGATGACGACGGTGAGGGTGGTGCGGTTGGCGGTAAAGTGATAACACG
>NC_140971.1:100289924-100417424 GCF_056783735.1 Eptatretus burgeri
TGTCTGGATACCTGTGTACGTTTCATCCTGTCTGGATACCTGTGTACGTTTCATCCTGTCTGGATACCTGTGTACGTTTCATCCTGTCTGGATACCTGTGTACGTTTCATCCTGTCTGGATACCTGTGTACGTTTCATCCTGTCTGGATACCTGTGTACGTTTCATCCTGTCTGGATACCTGTGTACGTTTCATCCTGTCTGGATACCTGTGTACGTTTCATCCTGTCTGGATACCTGTGTACGTTTCATCCTGTCTGGATACCTGTGTACGTTTCATCCTGTCTGGATACCTGTGTACGTTTCATCCTGTCTGGATACCTGTGTACGTTTCATCCTGTCTGGATACCTGTGTACGTTTCATCCTGTCTGGATACCTGTGTTCGTTTCATCCTTTCTGGATACCTGTGTACGTTTCATCCTGTCTGGATACCTGTGTACGTTTCATCCTGTCTGGATACCTGTGTACGTTTCATCCTGTCTGGATACCTGTGTACGTTTCATCCTGTCTGGATACCTGTGTACGTTTCATCCTGTCTGGATACCTGTGTACGTTTCATCCTGTCTGGATACCTGTGTACGTTTCATCCTGTCTGGATACCTGTGTACGTTTCATCCTGTCTGGATACCTGTGTACGTTTCATCTTGTCTGGATACCTGTGTACGTTTCATCCTTTCTGGATACCTGTGTACGTTTCATCCTGTCTGGATACCTGTGTACGTTTCATCCTGTCTGGATACCTGTGTACGTTTCATCCTGTCTGGATACCTGTGTACGTTTCATCCTGTCTGGATACCTGTGTACGTTTCATCCTGTCTGGATACCTGTGTACGTTTCATCCTGTCTGGATACCTGTGTACGTTTCATCCTGTCTGGATACCTGTGTACGTTTCATCCTGTCTGGATACCTGTGTACGTTTCATCCTGTCTGGATACCTGTGTACGTTTCATCCTGTCTGGATACCTGTGTACGTTTCATCCTGTCTGGATACCTGTGTACGTTTCATCCTGTCTGGATACCTGTGTACGTTTCATCCTGTCTGGATACCTGTGTACGTTTCATCCTGTCTGGATACCTGTGTACGTTTCATCCTGTCTGGATACCTGTGTACGTTTCATCCTGTCTGGATACCTGTGTACGTTTCATCCTGTCTGGATACCTGTGTACGTTTCATCCTGTCTGGATACCTGTGTTCGTTTCATCCTTTCTGGATACCTGTGTACGTTTCATCCTGTCTGGATACCTGTGTACGTTTCATCCTGTCTGGATACCTGTGTACGTTTCATCCTGTCTGGATACCTGTGTACGTTTCATCTTGTCTGGATACCTGTGTACGTTTCATCCTTTCTGGATACCTGTGTACGTTTCATCCTGTCTGGATACCTGTGTACGTTTCATCCTGTCTGGATACCTGTGTACGTTTCATCCTGTCTGGATACCTGTGTACGTTTCATCCTGTCTGGATACCTGTGTACGTTTCATCCTGTCTGGATACCTGTGTACGTTTCATCCTGTCTGGATACCTGTGTACGTTTCATCCTGTCTGGATACCTGTGTACGTTTCATCCTGTCTGGATACCTGTGTACGTTTCATCCTGTCTGGATACCTGTGTACGTTTCATCCTTTCTGGATACCTGTGTACGTTTCATCTTGTCTGGATACCTGTGTACGTTTCATCCTGTCTGGATACCTGTGTACGTTTCATCCTGTCTGGATACCTGTGTACGTTTCATCCTGTCTGGATACCTGTGTTCGTTTCATCCTTTCTGGATATCTGTGTGCTTTTAATGAATGGTGTAAATGCATGCGGTTGGTTGTGGTTTTATTGAATGACACTATTTCACACGTGGTGTAAATGCATGCAATTGGTTGTGGTTTCAATGAATGACACTCTATTTCACACGTGGTGTAAATGTACGTGGTTGGTGTGGTTTTAATGACTGACACTCTATTTCACACGTGGTGTAAATGTACGTGGTTGAGTGTGGTTTTAATGACTTACACTCTATTTCACACGTGGTGTAAATGTACGTGGTTGAGTGTGGTTTTAATGACTGACACTCTATTTCACACGTGGTGTAAATGTACGTGGTTGGTTGTGGTTTTAAAGAATGACACACTATTAAACACGTGGTGTAATTGTATGTGGTTGGTTGAGGTTTTAATGAATGGTGTAAATGTATGTGGTTGATTGTGGTTTTAATGAATGACACTCTATTTCACACGTGGTGTAAATGTACGTGGTTGAGTGTGGTTTTAATGACTGACACTATTTCACACGTGGTGTAAATGTACGTGATTGAATGTGGTTTTAATGACTGACACTCTATTTCACACGTGGTGTAAATGTACATGGTTGCGTGTGGTTTTAATGACTGACACTATTTCACACGTGGTGTAAATGTACGTGGTTGAATGTGGTTTTAATGAATGGCATTCTATTTCACACGTGGTGTAAATGTACGTGGTTGAATGTGGTTTTAATGAATGGCATTCTATTTCACACGTGGTGTAAATGTACATGGTTGAATGTGGTTTTAATGAATGACACTATTAAACACATGGTGTAAATGTACATGGTTGAATGTGGTTTTCCTGAACGACACTCGATAAAACATGTGGTGTAAATGTGCGTGGTTGATTGTGGTTTTAATGAATGACACTATTAAACACGTGGTGTAAATGTATGTGGTTGATTGTGGTTTTAATGAATGGCACTATTAAACATGTGTAAATGTACATGGTTGATTGTGGTTTTTTTGAATGGCACTTAAACATGTGGTGTAAATGTACGTGGTTGATTGTGGTTTTTTTGAATGGCACTATTAAACATGTGTAAATGTACGTGGTTGATTGTGGTTTTTTTGAATGGCACTTAAACATGTGGTGTAAATGTACGTGGTTGCTTGTGGTTTTTTGAATGGCACTATTAAACATGTGTAAATGTTCACGGTTGATTGTGGTTTTTTTGAATGGCAATATTAAACATGTGTAAATGTTCACGGTTGATTGTGGTTTTTTTGAATGGCACTTAAACATGTGGTGTAAATGTACGTGGTTGATTGTGGTTTTTTGAATGGCACTATTAAACATGTGTAAATGTACACGGTTGAGTGTGGTTTTTTTTGAATGGCACTTAAACATGTGGTGTAAATGTACACGGTTGATTGTGGTTTTTTTGAATGGCACTATTAAACATGTGTAAATGTACGTGGTTGAGTGTGGTTTTTTTGAATGGCACTATTAAACATGTGTAAATGTTCACGGTTGATTGTGGTTTTTTTGAATGGCATTATTAAACGTGTAAATGTACACGGTTGAGTGTGGTTTTTTTTTTGAATGGCACTGAAACGTGTGGTGTAAATGTACGTGGTTGATTGTGGTTTTTTTTTGAATGGCACTATTAAACATGTGTAAATGTTCACGGTTGATTGTGGTTTTATTGAATGGCACTATTAAACATGTGTAAATGTACGTGGTTGAGTGTGGTTTTTTTGAATGGCACTATTAAACATGTGTAAATGTTCACGGTTGATTGTGGTTTTTTTGAATGGCATTATTAAACGTGTAAATGTACACGGTTGAGTGTGGTTTTTTTTTGAATGGCACTGAAACATGTGGTGTAAATGTACGTGGTTGATTGTGGTTTTTTTGAATGGCACTATTAAACATGTGTAAATGTACACGGTTGAGTGTGGTTTTTTTTGAATGGCACTTAAACATGTGTAAATGTTCACGGTTGATTGTGGTTTTTTTGAATGGCACTATTAAACATGTGTAAATGTACACGGTTGAGTGTGGTTTTTTTTTTTTTGAATGGCACTTAAACATGTGGTGTAAATGTACACGGTTGATTGTGGTTTTTTTGAATGGCACTATTAAACATGTGTAAATGTACACTGTTGATTGTGGTTTTTTTGAATGGCACTATTAAACATGTGTAAATGTACACTGTTGATTATGGTTTTTTTTTTTGAATGGCACTGAAACATGTGGTGTAAATTTACACGGTTGATTGTGGTTTTTTTGAATGGCACTATTAAACATGTGTAAATGTACACTGTTGATTGTGGTTTTTTTGAATGGCACTATTAAACATGTGTAAATGTACACGGTTGAGTGTGGTTTTTTTTTTTTGAATGGCACTTAAACATGTGGTGTAAATGTACACGGTTGATTGTGGTTTTTTTGAATGGCACTATTAAACATGTGTAAATGTACGTGGTTGAGTGTGGTTTTTTTGAATGGCACTATTAAACATGTGTCAATGTTCACGGTTGATTGTGGTTTTTTTGAATGGCAATATTAAACATGTGTAAATGTTCACGGTTGATTGTGGTTTTTTTGAATGGCACTTAAACATGTGGTGTAAATGTACGTGGTTGATTGTGGTTTTTTGAATGGCACTATTAAACATGTGTAAATGTACGTGGTTGAGTGTGGTTTTTTTGAATGGCACTATTAAACATGTGTAAATGTTCACGGTTGATTGTGGTTTTTTTGAATGGCATTATTAAACGTGTAAATGTACACGGTTGAGTGTGGTTTTTTTTTGAATGGCACTGAAACATGTGGTGTAAATGTACGTGGTTGATTGTGGTTTTTTTGAATGGCACTATTAAACATGTGTAAATGTTCACGGTTGATTGTGGTTTTATTGAATGGCACTATTAAACATGTGTAAATGTACACGGTTGAGTGTGGTTTTTTTTGAATGGCACTTAAACATGTGTAAATGTACACGGTTGATTGTGGTTTTTTTGAATGGCACTATTAAACATGTGTAAATGTACACGGTTGAGTGTGGTTTTTTATTTTTTTGAATGGCACTTAAACATGTGGTGTAAATGTACACCATTGATTGTGGTTTTTTTGAATGGCACTATTAAACATGTGTAAATGTACACGGTTGATTGTGGTTTTTTTGAATGGCACTATTAAACATGTGTAAATGTACACGGTTGAGTGTGGTTTTTTTTTTTTTTGAATGGCACTATTAAACATGTGTAAATGTACACGGTTGAGTGTGGTTTTTTTTTTTTGAATGGCACTTAAACATGTGGTGTAAATGTACACGGTTGATTGTGGTTTTTTTGAATGGCACTATTAAACATGTGTAAATGTACACGGTTGAGTGTGGTTTTTTTTGAATGGCACTTAAACATGTGTAAATGTACACGGTTGATTGTGGTTTTTTTGAATGGCACTATTAAACATGTGTAAATGTACGAGGTTGAGTGTGGTTTTTTTTGAATGGCACTTAAACATGTGGTGTAAATGTACACGGTTGATTGTGGTTTTTTTGAATGGCACTTAAACATGTGGTGTAAATGTACATGGTTGAGTGTGGTTTTTTTGAATGGCACTTAAACATGTGGTGTAAATGTACACGGTTGATTGTGGTTTTTTTGAATGGCACTCAAACATGTGGTGTAAATGTCCACGGTTGATTGTGGTTTTTTTGAATGGCACTATTAAACATGTGTAAATGTACGTGGTGGAGTGTGGTTTTTTTGAATGGTACTTAAACATGTGGTGTAAATGTACATGGTTGATTGTGGTTTTTTGAATGGCATGATTAAACATGTGGTGTAAATGTACGTGGTTGATTGACATGTCGATGCTTCACCTTTTTAATCATCGTTGAGGCACAGCTTGGATTTTGTTATTTATTTCCCAGACCGAGTGGGCAGTGTGAGTACCCTCGACTCCCTAGATTTTACCCGCTACTCGGATGATGGCACCCGGGAGATGGAGGAGAGAGTGGCAGGTGAGTGCTCGCACATGACATTCATTTCTCACCACTCTGTATCCTTATCAGTTGTCTCCACTTTATATAAACTAGCTGTATGTGTCTATGATATATTGTTGTGGAAATGGGCCCTTAGTGGGTTATTAAATATACGATTAGCCCAGATCCCCCCTTAAATGCGTATTTAGCCAGGTTGTTTGGTAAACGGACGTTACATGTGTGTCGGGAGGTGTAGCAGGCTGTCCAGTGTTCATACAGTAGTGGTGTACCGAGAGGCGCCTTCTTTTTCCTTCCCCCCCTCCTAACGAGCCCCCACCCAGCGCCCTAACAGTCAGTCAGCAAGACGTGCCAGCAACCCATTGGCAGAGAGCTGTTGCAAACTCGAACGATGGACCAATCACATGTCCCCGTGGTGGTCGAAAAGGCCAGCCCCGAAAGGCAAGGAAGGAACTGCTTTGTCTGTCTGCGATCTGCGTTATGAGGAGTGGCTTGGTCGGCTTTTCCTCCTCGGCCATGGATCCAGCCTGCGGGTCATCCACAGGTTCATCCTGAGTCCAGCCACGGGGCCTCTGACTGGCCTTGCTCCCTGCGTGGCTGGACCATGTCGTCTTTTCATCCCATCGATCCACCTGCAGAGTCCAACACCCAGATTAGGCCTAGTCTGGTGAAAAGGCCAGGCCTGCATTCGCATACTGGACCTTGTGAGAAACCAGCTGGAACGTACCATAGATCTTCCTCTCCTGTGCCGTCGACCTTACAGGGGCTGGACGCGCCCAGGCTGGTGCATGAGCGGTGCCGACAAAAGGACGTCGTCGCCGCCATCTTGCCATGCGGCATGCGCGAGCGATGCCGATAGGAGTACGAGCGCGATCTTGCCACGCTGCATGCTTGAGTTGGGCGCTCGAATCTGGCACCATCGGCTTGTCACGAGCCGCATTTGTGCCTTCGACACTTTTGCTCTCGTCCATGAGGCACCACCAAGTACTCCGTGTCTTGTCTGCATGTTGTCCAGGCCTAAGGTTTATTTTGCTAGGGCTCCCTTTGAAACCCTAATCAATAGCTCCCTCAGTAAGAGCGGGTTATAGATTAATTATAACATTCGTGAATGCTTTGCTTGTGTCGTGCTCCCCGATGTGTCCCCAATAAATCTGGCTGATTTATACGAAATTTGCCACCTTGAATTTATTCGTGCTGCATTGAGGAACAATCGCTCGATTTGTATTTAAAACCAAACTGGCTACGGACTGGCAGACTTCGCTCGGTCTCTGATCAAACCCAGTCTGCAGCCAGGGTCGAAATCCCCAACTGGCAAGGCACAGGGGTACTTTGGTATCATGATCTGAGGCGCGTGACCCGAGACCTGTGCCGAACTGGCCGGCGTTGTAACCCCTGAGACGGCGGTGCTGTTAAGCGCCATCAAATTCTCAACAATATAAACTAGCTGTGTGTAATCTCCATTATAATACCAAGCTTGCACACTAAAAACTCGGCTCGCCGTCACACGATCCCTATGAAATTGCTGTGGCACTTAGCGGACATGCCGACAATGTTTGGGAAGTCTTGGCATTCCATAGTACCACTTGCATTTTGCACAAGGAGTATTTTTGTCATTTCCCGTGTACGGTCTGTCGTCTGCTACCAGCTATGTTGTACTGCTATCCCGTGCATGTGCACGGGTATCGCTTGTATGATATATAAACTAGCTGTGTGTATATGATTTATAAACTAGCTGTGTGTATATGATATATGAACTGGCTGTGTGTATATAATATATGAACTAGCTGTGTGTATATGATATAAGCCTGATGTTGGCTTCGTGGTTAGGGTGGCGGCTTGGGATCCCAGGGTCCTGAGTTCAAGCCCCGTTGGCTGCTGAATTAACACCAGGGGTTGACTCAGCCTGTCATCCTTCCGAGGTCGGTGCAATGAGTACCAGTGTACTGGTCCCGGTGTATGCCCCGGTTGGAATAGGTGTACCATATCCCTGTGTGTCGTAAGAGGAGACCAGGGTTGGCGTCAGGAAGGGCATCCGGCCATAAAACATTGCCTCAAGAAAAAGCCAACCCCTGCACAGCAGTGAAAAATGGCTATAAAACGGTCATTTATTTTTTTGTGTGTGTGTATATGATGTATAAACCAGCTGTGTGTATATGATATATTAACTAGCTGTGTGTATGATATATAAACTAGCTGTGTGTATATGATATATTGTTACGGGGTCGGGACGTCGGCCGTGAGCGCGACCGCTAGACGGAGCCGCAAGTCGACTCGACCGATCGCCCGGAATTCAAATTGTACTTCTCCGGAGAAGACGGGTCCCTTTTAGACCGAAATCCGCCAATGGGTAGACCACTTTGGGTAGGGTCGATTGCTAACTTCAATTTACCTAAGTACCCACGTGGCCAACTACCGGGGAATTTCACCCTCGATGGAACTCGTACAAAACCGAGCCGCTTGGCAAGCTCGTTCCGTGTGCGATCCCGAGCGGTTTTAATTGCCAAGAACCGTCAGACCGAATTATCCTGCAACCACGGCAATGGCCAACTAATCCCTCACACACGACATGCTCAGTCAATGAAAGAAGGAATGCGGATGAGCTGAAAACATTTAACAATTGGGGTTTATTTATACTGCAATGGGGAAATGAGGGGAGCACATAAAGCAGAGCTATACCAAATATAAGAAATGCAATGCAATCATATACAGCACACAAAGCAGTTAACAGTTTTCTACTTGTTAGACGGGCCCACGGACACACACACACACACACACACACACACACACACACACACACACACACACACACACACACACACACACACACACACACACACACACACACACACACACACAAGAAATGGTGGCTCATGCCTTTAATACAGACTTCAGTTCGGAGGGACAGATGAACTGAAGCCCAGGGCCTATCTGGGATCTTTCCACCTCGTGTGGTCTTCCAGCTGTTCGGACCAGGCACCAGCGAGGGCGAGCTGGTTCCAACCACCACGAGCCGCGATTCTTTCCGAGCTCCGGCGGATCCGCTCGCGCTCCGGAACACTTGCTGGTGAGACAAGGCGCCGATCCTTCCTGAAGATGCGTCGCTTCCCCGAAGAACCACCGACCAAGATGAGGCCAAGGAGTCGCACCAAGCCAGGAACCAAGCAGAGACCACAAAGAGCTCCACGAACCAAGAAGAGCCAGCCGAACCAGACCACGAAGCAGAGCAAAAACCGAACCAGCACCAGAACACCCCCCCCCCCGAGCCAAGCAGAGGGTCCCCTTCTTATCCTTCTCAGCCCCGCCTCGCTTCCGGCGTGACTCATTCACCCTCGTGCGCTGCCCCCCGCAACCACGGGTGGGGGCTGTTTACCTTGCTTTCTGCCGGACCCGCCCCAACCGTCATTCCTGTTTACGCTGTTGAATCTTGGGACGGGAGGGTTCTTCTTCTCCTTTGCGGAGGAGGGTCGTTCTTCTTTGTTGTTCTGATTGAACCCTAACTATTAAAATAAATCAGCGCATTTACATAGATTTACCCATTAAACAATGGAAGGCGAGCTATCTATAGAACACGTACTTACCGAGATAACTGAGCTAAAGGACCTGAATGTTGAGTGTGATCGATTTCCAAATTCGCAATAATATAAACAAACTCTGTGTATATGATATATAAACTCGCTGTGTGTATGATATATAAACTATCTGTGTATATATATGATATATTGTTACTAATCTGGAAGCCATGAGCACTCAACATGCACGTCCTATAGCTCAGTTATTTCGATAAGTAAATGTGAATAGATAGCTCCCCGTCCCTTGTTTAATGGGTAATTAAATGTTCATGCGCTGCGGATTTATTTTGATAGTTAGGACTTTTACATCTACAACTACAACAACGACAACCCTCTGCTCCCAGCATTCTCCGCGCACTCGCTGGTATGCGGGTGTGTGTGGAATTCGTTTGTGGATGGAATTCCATTCCCAAATACGGTCATGAACCGGTTCGCTTGGCTGCGCGCTAAATAAGGGAATGCGTTGTGTCCCACCCAATGAGAGCGGGCCACGATGAGTGAACCATGCAAAAAAGGGGACAAAGGAACGGAGAGCAAATAATCGGGTGGATCTGCTCGAGCGGGTAGAAAAGAATGCCCCCGGTCTTCACCAGCGCGTGCTCTGGTTCCCGGCTCATCTCGTCGCTGGCATGGTCTGGCTCTCTGCGCTCATCTCATCGCTGGCGTGCTCTGGTTCCCGGCTCATCTCGTCGCTGGCGTGGTCTGCGTCGGCTGCCCTTGGTCCGTTCTTGCCGACCAGTGCTCCGGGAAGGTGCGGACGTTGAGCCGCGCGCTCGCGGCCACGTAGCCAGCCACTTTCTCGTCCCTCAGCTCGACTTCCCTCCGAACTGAAGAGATAATAAAGACCATTTTAGGTCCTTTTCTTTTGGGTGTGCGTCTGTCTGTTGGCCCATATTTAAGTAGGAATTGTTTCAGTGCTTGTGTGTAAATTTGCATTCTCCATTCGTCGTGATAACTCTGCCCTTACCTGCTTCCCTCGTTTCCCCGATTGCTGTGAATCAATACCCTATGTGTTAAATGTATCAGCTCGTTCGTGTCCGTTCCTTCATTGGCTTAGCATGGCGCGTGTTGGTGAATTAAAACGGCCGTTGCCACTGTAAGTGTACATTTGGACCGACGGGACTTCGGCAACCATCCGATCTGGTTGCGCACGGGTCAGGCACGCTAACGGCCCGACTCGTACAAGTGCCGTCGAGGGTGTGAATCCTCGGTAGATCGCCACGTGGTCCTCGAGGTATTTTGAAGATTGGCAAATAACCCTGTACCACGTAGTGGAATTATTGATGATTCACGGTCCGGTAAGGGACCCGTACCCCCGGAGTTTTCCGAAAGGTACGATCTAGATTCCGGGTGTTCGGTAGAGTCGACCCTACTGCTCCACCTCGCAGTCGTGCTCGCAGCCGATACCCGGCCCACAACAATATAAACTAGCTGTGTGTATATGATATATAAACTAGCTCTGTGTATATGATATATAAACTAGCCGTGTGTATATGATATATAAACTTGCTGTGTGTATATGATATCTTGTTGTGGCTGGGTATCGGTGACGAGCACGACAGCAAAATGGAGCAGTAGAGTCGGCTCCACCGAACACCCGGAATCTAGATCGTACCTTTTTGATAACCCTGAAGGTACAGGTCGCTTACAGGACCGTGAATCGTCAATAATTCAACCGCATGGGACAGGGTTATTTATCAAACTTCAAAATACCTTGAGGCCCACGTGGCGAGCTACCAAGGAATTCACACCCTCGACGGAGCTCAAACGGGGCGAGCCGTTACAGTGCTCGACCCGTGCGTAACCTGTGCGGATGGTTACCGATGTCCCGTCGGTCCAAATGCACAACTATGGCAGCAACGACCTTTTTAATCACCCAACACGTACCGTGCTAAACCAATGAAGAAAAGGACAAGGACGAGCTGAAACGTTCAACAAAATGGATATTTATTTACAATAGGGGGGAGGGAACACAAGGAGCAGAGATTAACCGACTAAAAGAAATGCAAGTATGTACAAAGCACTTAAACAATTCTACTTGAAGACGGGCCTACAGACACACACGCACACACAAATACCCAAAAGAAGTGATGGCCGCAGCCTTTATTCGGCCCTCCAGCTCGGGAGGGAAGGTGAGCCGAAGGGGAGAACCTATCTCGCACCTCCCCGCCTCGTGCGGTTTTCGATGATCCTGGTTCGACGGGAACCCACAACACAATGCAAGGATGGACGCCAGCCGGCGCGAAGGTGGACCAGACCGAACACCGGCAAGCCAGACGGGACGACCAGGCGACGAGGCTCACAAGGCGACCAGGCAACGCAACCTTCGTGTTCCAGCCAGAACGCCCCGAACAATTCAACTGGCCAACGCTCCTGCCACGAGCACACCGTCTCTCCTCAACGCTGGTCCAGACAACCACTCTTTCTCCTCAGGCGGGAGGGTCTTCTTTTCTGGCCACTCGCCTCCTGATTGGATGGTTGCGCCGTGTGAGTCGCTCGTCGGCCCCTTGATTGGCCGAAAGGGCACCAAGTCTGCTGATTAGACTGGGGGGACGTGACGGCCATCACGGCAGACCGCCCCTCAAACAAGGAGAGTAACATGGTCCTGCGTGGGCTGCGCTTATTGGACAACCGGTGGCAACCTCGCTCGCATCTCCTGGATTGGGCGAGAGAGACGTCAGGTCCTTGTGAACTCCGCCCACGTACGTGCTGACACACACGCTTGTAATGGTGCCGGTGGAGGATGGTGGAAGGAAGCGAAGGCAGGTATTGTCGGTGTTGTTGTTGTTATAAAAATGTAAAAGAAAACCCTGACTATCAAAATAACTCCGCAGCGCATGAACATTTAATTCCCATTAAACTAGGGATGGGACCCTAACTAGAAACGCGTACCTACCGATATAACTGTTCTATAGGTACCTGAATGTTGAGTGCAGTTAGCTTCCAGATTCGTAACAATAGAAACTAGCTCTGTGTATATGATATATATATATATATATATATATATATATATATATATATATATATATATATATATATATATATGTTGTTCATCTTTCAGCTGCTCCCGTTAGGGGTCGCCACAGCGGATCATCCGTTATGATCCGCATACTGATTTGGCACAGGTTTTACGCCGGATGCCCTTCCTGACGCAACCCTGGTCGCCTCTTACGACACAGGGATCAGGATTTGGGTTTCGCCATGATTCCGGGCTGCTCTACTCAAGCGATCCTCCAACCCAAGCCTCCGAGTAGCCGGATTACAGGCGCACGCCACTACGCCCGGTTATATATATATATATATATATATATATATATATATATATATATATATATATATATATATATATATATATATATATATATATATATATATATATATATATATATATATATATATATATGCTAGCTGTGTGTGTATGACGTATAAACTAGCTGGGTGTATATATATGATATATAAACTAGTTGTGTGTATAGTATATGTGATGTATAAACTAGCTGTGTGTTTATGATATTAGCTGCGTGTGTGTACGATGCATAAACAAGCCGTGTGTATATGATATACTATATACTAGCTATGAAACATACACCTCTCAGAGACGCCCAAAATGTAAAATATGTCCGAATTGAACAAATGAGCACTTCTTTTAGGAGTCGGAACTACTGCTAATTTTGATTCTGGAGCTTAAATTTTGTAATTCAGCTTGGTTTTAGAGATTCTCGAGGTTATCGCATGTGCGGAAATGAAATAAAGCCATGAAAGCTGACGTCTCCGGGCATTTATAAGCATTGCAAAGTACCCAGTGTGTCTGTGTGTCTTAAGAGCCAAAATGTGAGTACATTTTTTGGGACACCCTGTATACATGAGATTTCCCTTAATAAGCAGAATAAGTTCCAACAATAGGTAATTCTATTATACTGAATAATGATTAAAGATTACTTGAAAGGTCATTCTGCTTTGGACACCTTTACGAGGCAGATTGATCATCTTTCAATAGAGAAAAGAGATAGAAGGTCATTAAAATGCAAATATATTGTGGCGGGGGTGGCCGGCTCAGGTTAACCCCCCGACCCAATTTGTGGTGACGGGCAGTTAACACCGCCAGCACCCGGTACGGCTGAGCGGTTCCTTATTAATAGTACGCCGACACGTTGGTCCTCGGATATTATAACACGTGCTTGAAGGGCATGTGGCACAATGGCAGATGGATGGAGGTGGAGGCGGGGGCGGGTTATACTCGAACCCCACCACAAATACACGGATACAGTTTATTAAAAGGAACATAAACAAATATTTACAAAGGACAATAATTCAAAAGGTAATAATAATATGAAATGAATAAATCCTAAAGTCGAGACGTCTCTCACACAGACTCAAATACAGACGATGGGGAAACAAAATACAAAAAAACCCTTCCTTTCAACTATTCTTGTACTTAGCTTGGCCCAGAGCTGCTCTTATTGGGACTTGGAATCGAGGCATTTCCACTAGCATGTGCATATGCACACAAAATGGTGCTTTTCTCATAGTAGGACAAACGTACGCCAGGCAATCCGCGAGCGGCACTCAGCATTAAGGCTCAGAGCCCCAGTGTAGCTGCTTATGACATACATGAGGCTCGAGGTCCGTTTCTCATGACTCAACTAAGAGCCAAAGGCCAGCGTCTTGCTTCACCACACAAGCCAAATTGTCTCAACATGAATTTAATGGTAGTGTTGTCCTTCTCTGCATGCACTCACTCTCTGCTCTTGCCTCTCTCTGATCACGGCTCTCCACAAAATGCACAAGCCGACTGAGTCTGATGCCTCTCAAAATGTGCCAGCCTTCCTCTTTAATCATGGCTTTCCAAAAGTGCGCAAGCCAACCTTGAACTCCACTCTCCTGATTCTCTTCCGATTCAACTCTGCCTCATGCGTTCCTCACACTGACCTCGTGCGTTCCGCACACTGACCTCGTCCATGTGCTCCACCAATCTCTCGTCTAATTTAGTTCCCTACGTCCTCTTCTTTTTCAGGCATCTCTCATCTAACAATCCGCCTTCAGGGCGTGGACTGCTCGCACGAAATCCGGGAAGGCGGGGCCTCCGCCCACTCGGCACGCCTGGTTTGAGGGACGTGTTCCCACCTTTATTGCCGATCTTGAAATATAAAAACATAGGGAAAAATCACAGAGAGGCAATTACACACTGTGGAAGCTTATTCTTCAACCCTAGCTAATTAACACGACACCACCCCCTCGTGTGGTGACACGTAACACTTAAGCTCACAGGTTCCCTGCTTAATCACATCGAGATGCCTCCTACACACCCACGGACCAAGCAACTCCACACAATGCTATGTTCTCTATTAAATTCTTCCCATAACCGTAACAATATATTATTTAAATCGAAACATGTTCAAGCATATGGAATGGTAATAATCATGTCCTATTTGAGTACATTTTCCATGAAAGGTTTACAACAATACATTTACTTTTTAATCAAGTTGATTTGGCAACATTTTATTATTTATTTTTTAATCACCTTCAAACCCATTATGCTAATTTTGGAGGAATTGCATCGACATTCCTACCTTTTTGTCATTCAGGCAATAATCATTATCAATTAATTGTTTTTTTTCAACAGACCACACAGGCAATTCTTGAACACTTTTTATACCAGGGGCATTAGCGACCATGTGCAAATCACCAAGCCCAGCCCTCGCAATCAATATCTGCCAACAAAATTTTACACAGCTTGCTGATTCATTTTTCCCGAGGAGGTGAACGGTGATACAAGGACAGAGGTGCTAGTTTCAACAGGTGTTGCGCACTCAAGTTGTCCTGGGTATCAAAGCCTCGATCTACTCCTGCTTGTTGCTTTCTAGTAGATGATAAATGGGGTTTCTGGGATGCCTATTCAAATTAATGGGGGAAAAGGGGAAAACTTTCTGATCCAAGCCCCAAAAGCTCAAAATAGGAGACTCATTTTCTCCCCACTTATCCCCTTCCCTCCCATACAAGCAAATGTAAAATTGAGACTTACTGATTAAAGCACTTCTTACCTTTCATATTTTCATTCCACTCAAAGAGCGAACCAACGAATACGTGTCCATGTTCTACTTTAGGGAATAACTTAATTTTCTTGTAACATTCATTTCCATCGAGCATATTCACAAAGAAGAACTTGGAACTTGGTTCTTGGTTTAAGTGTCTTTGTTGAGCAGAAATGAAATGACAAACTTCTCTTAATGCTCTTATTTGACCACCTTCTGAGCCACATATCATTTTGAGATTGTTTTTTTTCCATCGTTCAATTGATAACCGTTGAAGTTTTCAGTCCAAGGATATTTTTTTTTTCTTTACATCCTCTAACTTATTTGTAATTAACTTTATCCGCTTATTTGTTTTATCTACTTTTACCCCGGTTATTTCTTCAATAAGACATATTTGATATTTCTCACATTCTTTATGTTTCCCATTTAAATACCAAGGCTGATTAAATCTCCATTCTTTGGTTTGGTTATTGCTTGGTTCTATCATTTATAAATCAGTAAAACAATGGCGGGCGCCTGTTAAAATTCCCAACCCAATATCTTAACACTTATACTTATAAACCATAAGGGAGACTATTTATTCCATTCTCTAAAATATTTTTTTCATCAAAAGCTCCTAATGCTTTCTTATTTATCTCTTCTGTATATAATTGATGTTTATAACTTCTTATTGTATTCATTTTTATGTACTCTTACTTCTTTAAGGTTAAACAGTTGTAATAATGTTTAAAGTTTATTGTTTCCTTGATTATATTTTTCTTTATTCCCTTCAGCTTCTTATTACACCTTTCAATGTTATTATTATCAATATACGTGAAAGCATAAGACTTTGATCTCAAACCCATAAATTCACTCATGACTCATAAATCCCCCCTCTCTCTCCCGCTCTCTCTCCTCTCTCTCTCTCTCTCTCTCTCTCCGCCTCTCTCTCCCCCTCTCTCTCCCCCTCCCTCTCCCCCTCTCTCTCCCCCTCTCTCTCCCCCTCTCTCTCTCCTCTCTCTCTCTCCCTCTCTCTCTCCCTCTCTCTCCCCCTCTCTCTCTCTTCCTTCTCTCTCCTCTCTCCTTCTTTCCTTCTTCTTCTCTTTCTCTCTTTCCTTCTCTCTCTTCATTTCTTCTTTCTCTCTCTTTCTTCTCTCTTCATTTCTTCTTCATTTCTTCTTCATTTCTTCTTCATTTCTTCATTTCTTCATTTCTTCATTTCTTCATTTCTTCTTCATTTCTTTCATTTCTTCATTTCTTCATTTCTTTCATTTCTTCATTTCTTTCATTTCTTCTTCATTTCTTCTTCATTTCTTTCTTTCATTTCTTTTCATTTCTTCATTTCTTCTTCATTTCTCTTTCTTTCTTTCTTCTTCTTTCTCTTCATTTCTCTTCATTTCTCTTCATTTCTTCTTCATTTCTTTCTTCATTTCTCTTCATTTCTTTATTACTTCTTCATTTCTTTTTCTTTTCTTCATTTTCTTCATTTCTTTCTTCATTTCTTCTCTTCATTTCTTCATTTCTTTCATTTCTTCATTTCTCTTCTTCATTTCTATCTTCTTTCGACTTTCTTTCTGATCTTCTTCATTTCTTCATTTCTTCTTCATTTCTTCTTCATTTCTCTTCTTCATTTCTTCATTTCTTCATTTCTCTTCATTTCTTCTTTCTTCTCTTCATTTCTCTTCATTTCTTCTTCATTTCTTCTTCTTCATTTTCTCTTTCATTTCTTCTTCATTTCTTCATTTCTCTTCTTCATTTCTTCATTTCTCTTCATTTCTTCTTCATTTCTCTTTCTTCATTTCTTCTTCTTATTTCTTTCTTCATTTCTTCTTCATTTCTTTCTCTTTCTTTCATTTCTCTTCTTCATTTCTTCTTCTTTTCTCTCTCTTTCCTCTCTCTTCTTTCTCTCTTCATTTCTCTTCTTCTTTCTCTTTTCTTCATTTCTTCTTTCTTCTTCTCTCTTCATTTCTCTTTCTTCTTCTCTTCTCATTTCTCTCTTCTTTCTCCTTCTTTCTTCTTCTCTTTTCCTTTCTTCTTTCTCTTTCCTTCTTTCTTCTCTTCTCTTTCATTTCTTCTCTTCTTCTTTCTTCATTTCTTCTCTTCATTTCTTCTTTCTCTTCATTTCTTCTTCATTTCTTTCTTCATTTCTTCTTTCTCTCTTTCTTCTTTCATTTCTCTTCATTTCTTTCCTCTTCTTCTTCTCTTCTTCTTTTTCTTCTTCATTTCTTCTTTCTTTCTCCTCTTCTTTCTTCTTCTTTCTTTCTTCATTTCTCTTCATTTCTCTTCATTTCTTCATTTCTCTCTTTCTTCTTTCTCTTCTTCATTTCTTCATTTCTTCATTTCTTCATTTCTTCTTCATTTCTCTTCATTTCTTTTCATTTCTTCATTTCTCTTCATTTCTTCATTTCTTCATTTCTTCATTTCTCTTCATTTTCTTCATTTCTTTCATTTCTTCTTTTCTCTCTTCTTCATTTTCTTCTCTCTCTTCATTTCTTCTTCATTTTCTTCATTTCTTCATTTCTTCTTCATTTCTCTTCATTTCTTCATTTCTTTCATTTCTCTTTTCATTTCTTCATTTCTTCTTCATTTCTTCATTTCTCTTCTTCTTTCTTCTTCATTTCTCTCTTCATTTCTTCTTCATTTCTTCTTTCTTCTTTCTTCATTTCTTCTCATTTCTTCATTTCTCTTCATTTCTCTTCATTTTCTTCATTTCTTCATTTCTTCATTTCTTCTTCATTTCTTCATTTCTTTTCTTCTTTCTTTATTTCTTCATTTCTTCTTTCTTCATTTCTTCTTCATTTCTCTCTTTTTCTTTCTTCTTTCATTTCTTTTTCTTCATTTCTTCTTCTTTCTTCTTTCTCTTCATTTCTTCATTTCTCTTCATTTCTTCATTTCTTTTCATTTCTTCTTCATTTCTCTTCTTTCATTTCTTCTTCATTTCTCTTCTTTATTTCTTCATTTCTTCTTCATTTCTTCATTTCTTCTTCATTTCTTTCATTTCTTCATTTCTTTTCTCATTTCTTCTTATTTCTTCATTTCCTTCTTTCATTTCTTCATTTCTTCTTCATTTCTTCATTTTTCATTTCTTCATTTCTCTTTTCTCATTTCTTTTCTTCATTTCTTCTTCTTCTTTTCTTCTTTCTCATTTCTTCATTTCTTCTTTCTTCATTTCTTCATTTCTTCTTCATTTCTCTTCATTTCTTCTTCATTTCTTTCATTTCTCTTTCTCATTTTCTTCATTTCTTTCTTCATTTCTTTCATTTCTTTCTTTCTTCATTTCTTCTCTTCATTTCTTCTTTCTTTTTCATTTTCATTTCTTCTTCTTCATTTCTTTCCTTCATTTCTTCATTTTCTTCATTTCTCTTCATTTCTTTATTTCTTCTTCATTTTCTCTTTCATTTCTTCATTTCTTCATTTCTTCATTTCTCTTCATTTCTTCTTCATTTCTTCATTTCTTCATTTCTTCTTCATTTCTTCATTTCTTCTTCATTTCTTCATTTCTTCATTTCTTCTTATTTCTTCATTTCTCTCTTCATTTCTTCATTTCTTCATTTCTTCTTCATTTCTTCATTTCTTCTTCATTTCTCTTCATTTCTTCATTTCTTTCATTTCTTCATTTCATTTCTTCATTTCTTCATTTCTTCATTTCTTCATTTCTCTTCATTTCTTCTTTCATTTCTTCATTTCTTCATTTCTTTCTTCATTTCTTCATTTCTTCATTTCTTCATTTCTTCTTCATTTCTTCATTTCTTCTTCATTTTCTCATTTCTCTTCATTTCCTTTCATTTCTTCATTTCTTCATTTCTTTCATTTCTTCATTTCTTCTTATTTCTTTCATTCTTCATTTCTTCTTTCATTTCTTTCTCATTTCTCTTCTTCATTTCTTTCATTTCTTCATTTCTTCATTTCTTCTTCATTTTCTTCATTTCTCTTCATTTCTTCATTTCTCTTCATTTTCTCTTCTTTCATTTCTTCTTCATTTCTTCATTTCTTCTTCATTTCTCTCTTCATTTCTTCATTTCTTCATTTCTTCATTTCTCTTCATTTCTCTTTCATTTCTTCTTCATTTCTTCTTCATTTTCTTCATTTCTTCATTTTCATTTTCTCTTCTTTCTTCATTTCTTCTTCATTTCTTCATTTCTTTCATTTCTCTTTCATTTCTTCTTCATTTCTTCTTCTTTTCATTTCTTCTTCTTATTTCTTCTTTCATTTCTTCTTCATTTCTTCATTTCTTTCTTCATTTCTTCATTTCTTCATTTCTCTTCATTTTCTCTTCATTTCTTCTTTTTTCTTCTTTATTTCTTCATTTCTTCTTCATTTCTCTTCATTTCTTTCTCATTTCTTCATTTCTCTTCATTTTTCTCTTTTCTTTCATTTCTTCATTTCTCTTTTCTTTCTTCATTTCTTTCTTCTTTTTCTTTCATTTCTTCTTCATTTTCTCTTCTTTCATTTCTTCATTTCTTCTTCATTTCTTCTTCATTTCTTCATTTCTTCTTCATTTCTTCATTTCTCTTTCATTTCTTCATTTCTTCATTTCTTCATTTCGCTTCATTTCTCTCTTTCTTCTTTCTCTTTCATTTCTTCTTCATTTCTTTCTTTCGCTTCTTCATTTCTTCGCTCTTTCGCTTCTTCTTCGCTTTCTTTCTTTCGCTTTCTTCGCTTTCTTCGCTTTCTTTCGCTTCTTCGCTTCTCGCTTTCTTCGCTTCTTCGCTTCTCTTCGCTTCTCTCGCTTCTCTCGCTCTCTCTTTCGCTTCTTCGCTTCTCTCGCTCTTTCGCTTCTCTTCGCTCTCTCTTCGCTTTCGCTTCTCGCTTCTCGCTTTCGCTCTCTCGCCCCCTCCTCTCTCGCCCCTTCTCTCTGTAAATGTATTCACAAATGTCTACCAAGCACAACAATTGATTCAAACCTTGGGAAAAAACAGCTTTCAAACCATTGGGAAACAGCTGATTCCCTTGGGAAAATTCAAACCTTGGGATTAATTAATAATTCGAACAATTAATTCAAACCTTGGGAAAAAACAGCTTTCAAACCTTGGGAAACACTTGGGAAACAGCTGAAACGGATGAAGAACGATATCAAACCTTGAAAAGGCACATACTCAGGTCCCCAGCGTCGATTGTGACGTCATACCAAATGAAGAAGAAGAAGAATTGTGACGTCAATCGTGCAAAAAAAAAAATATATGTACATTGATTGTGACGTCATTGCACCGTGTCTTGTCATTGGTTGACAGATAAATGGCCGTAACTTGGGAACCGCTTGTCCAATTAATATCAAACCTTGAAAAGGCACATACTCAGGTCCCCAGCATCGATTGTGACGTCATACCAAACGAAGAAGAAGAAAAATTGTGACGTCAATCGTGCAAAAAAACAAAAAATAAATATACATTAATTGTGACGTCATTTGTGATGTCATAGCACCGTGTCTTGTCAGTGGTTGACAGATAAATGGCCGTAACTTGGGAACCGCTTGTCCGATTAATATCAAACCTTGAAAAGGCACATCCGTGGGTCCCCAGCAATATTCCTGGCAAGTTTCAATCAGATTGGATCGGTGGTTGTCGAGAAACAGCGGTCACAGAAAGAGAGACACACACACACAGAGATTGCTGGAATTATAGATAGATAAAACTATCTGTATCCATATATAACAATGACACATTATCCTTACACTTTGATTTTCAATTATTATAGTAATAGTCATGCATTAATGACTTTGACAAGTCAAGAATTGATGTTCCTATATAAATAGGTTTATCCATTTCATTACTCTCTTTTTTCAAATGAAGAGCACAATAGTTCTCTGAAAACATCTCCGCTCTTTCAAAACTTGGTCTAATAATTAACTTTGAAGCCTGTTTCCAAGATGTAGCAAGTCTTGTGTTTTGTCGATTCCTAACATTTTCCATCGTCTTTCCAAATACATCATTATTCATTAATTTATAAAAGTCCTTCTCAAAATCTCTTTTTGCTTCTGTTCTCCTTTTTGTATTAAAATCGATACACTTCTTTAACCAATGACTTTGTTTAAATTTCAAAATTCTATGAATTTTCCTCACTCTCAACCCAGCAGATAAATATTGTCTCAAGTTCTTTTGATGCAAAACTTAACTTTCTTTATCATTGAATGTAGTTAGTAGTTTTTCTATAGATTTACCTTTTATATTAAATGACTGTTGGTAATCACTTAACCATTCTTTTCTTGGACTTTCTTTATCAGGGGCATAAGGTAAGTCTTTATGTTTGTTATGAAGTTCTTCTGGGTATTTTAAATCAACCTCAAAATAATATCCAACTTCAGCTTCATCCAATTCTTTTTGAGAGGAGACAACAATGTCTTGGAAAACTTTTTCATAATGCTTTTCTTTAACCCATTAAAGTTTTTTCCATAAGGTAAACATTGAGACATAGCCCACCCACACAAATTGTTTGCATCATAATACATCAGGTAAGAGTTGTCCTCATTCTTATTATAATCAGGAAGATATTTGTTATTTGCTTTGGCATATCTCTTGGAACATACTTGAGATATTCCTCCTCTTTTAGTCTTCTCTTTCATTAAAAGCATATCTATATCACTGATTAATTCCAAATTCAGTTTTGTCATTTTTAACATGGCACTCCAAGCCAAACCCGGGGCTGTGTTATCGTGAGCGGGGTCTAATCCATAAGAATTTTTATTATAACAGACTGTTCTAAAAGTTTCAGCCAATAACAATACATCAGTTTTATGATACAAATCATGATATTCTCCAAGATTCTTTATATTAAACTTTTCCCAAACCTTTCTGAGGAATCTTTATGTTTTAAAAATTAACATTCAAATGTGCATGTTTGAAACTAAAAAGGTTTTCACACTCTGTAGGAATTTTTCTCAGAAATAAATGAGTTATTGTCTAAAATGTAAAAAGAAAACCAAGAGTAAAAATATCTCGTATGTTGAAAGTAAAAATAATAGTGTTATACAAAAAGGTACATGTTCGGTGTGTGGCTCAAAAAAGAGTGAATTCACCAAACACAAACGTGGGGGAGATATACAAAAGCTTTTACCAGGAAGTAAATTTACAACTACTGGAATACCAGGGGAATTGCATCTATCAGGGTATTCTTTCTGTGGTCCAGGCACAAACTTGAATAAAAGATTAGATGAGGCTGAGAATCTTAAACCATGGAGCAAACCCATCAATAGGGTTGATTAAGTGTGCATGAGGCACGATATTGATTATGGAAATACTACAACGTTTGAAGAAAAACATGAAGCCGATAGAGAAATGTTGTACAATTTGTCTCTGATACAAAATCCAACCTTGAGAGAAAAAGTTGATAGGTTCATTGTGAAGAAGATGATCAGTGCTAAATTGAAACTTGGGCTTGGAAATTCAAAAAAACTTATAGGCTCCAATGATGTCATTAAGATTGAAGAACAATTAGCTAATGAATTACCTAAACCAATAATCACAAAGTTTCATAGAAGGAAGGTTTATTCCAAGAAGGTTGATTATATCTGGTCCGCTGATTTGATTGAACTCAATAATGATAAGGGGTACAAGTATGCTTTAACCGTTATTGATTTGAGTAGTAGATACGCGTGGGTCGTCCCTTTGGAAAACACAACAGGTAATACTCTTATGTTAGCCTTCTAACAGATATTCAATAAAAGCAAGAGAAAACTTCAAAAATTGTGGACTGATGAGGGTACAGAGTTATCCAACAAAACATTTCTGAATTTTCTTTAAAATAACATTATATTATACAGCACCTTTAATGAAGGAAAAGCGGTTGTTATTGAGCGATTCAATCGCAATTTAAAAGAGAGACTATTTAGAAAATTCACTCAACTCGGTTCTCAACAATGGGTATCTTCAATTCAGGACATTGTAGATAAGTATAATGATACGATTCACAACTCAACGTATACTAAACCATCAGAAACATTTACAAAATTAGAATATGAAAAAGAGATTAATGTCAGAAAGCCGAAGTTTAAAGTTGGTGATATAGTAAGAATGTACAGGTGGAAATCTCATTTTGAAAATGGTTATACTAAACAATGGACAAATGAGCTTTTTAAAATCATTCATGTACTGGATACAGTTGCTTGGACCTATAAGGTATATGATTTAAAGGGGGAAGAGATTTTAGGTTCATTTTATTCACAGGAATTGCAAAAGACAAAGATAAATTGAAATTTCTTTTAAACTCCGCCCCTTTTTGATTCTGCCCACACAAGCCCCACTCACAAAAGGCACATCCACACAAGCCCCACTCACAAAAGCCACATCCACACAAGCCCCACTCACAAAAACCACATCCACACAAGCTCCACACACATAAGCCCCACCCCACACAAGCTCCACACACAAAAACCACATTCATCTTATTCACATAATTAGTGATTAGTTAATTAGTTCCCCACACACAATATGTTTATTTAATTTTAAAAAAATTGCTCCACCCACACAAACCACATCCACACAAGCCCCACCCATCCACACAAACTCCAGCCACCCAAGCCCTGCCCACACAAACCCCGCCCACCCCCCTCATCCCCCCCTGTGTGCCCCCACTCCTCCCCACACACACACGGGGAGGGGAGGGGGGTTGGATGAGGGGAGTGGTGGGTCTTTGGGGGAACGCACCTACCCCCCCCCTACCCCTCCTTTGCACTTCCTTTGTTCTTTTTTATAATTAAGAATTAAATAATTGAAGGCAAAGCAAATATAATTCATCAAGATTGAAAATATTAAACATTCTTCTTTGGGTAAATATTCAGTTGCAAGAATGGATGATCTTTCCCAGCAATCTGCTTCAGATGTCTTGAGTGTCATGTCAGATTCCTCCAGAAGATTAAGTTGTGTGTTTGGTTCATCCAGACAGGTGTTTAAACTGAAAAAAAAATGATAATAATAATAATGAGTCAGCACTCAAGAGAGATATAAACAGAGACAGAGACGGAGGGAGAGAGACAGACACACACACACACACACACACACACACACACACACACACACACACACACACACACACACACACACACACACACACACACACACACACACACACACACGTGTGTTTCTCACCTTGAACTCTATTTATTCCACGTTATATGATGTGAGAGTAATTATTTCCAGTCAACAATAATATCGTTCAGTTCATTTTGAAATGAATAAATGTCTTCAAGAAATTCGTTCATTTTTATCCATTCCTCATGATATTCAAATAATTCATTTTC
Source organism: Eptatretus burgeri (assembly GCF_056783735.1). Lineage (NCBI taxonomy): Eukaryota > Metazoa > Chordata > Myxini > Myxiniformes > Myxinidae > Eptatretus > Eptatretus burgeri. The sequence goes on from NC_140971.1 coordinate 100,314,487, forward strand.
AACAATGTTGTTATTGGGGACAATCTGTTGAAAAAACCCCAATGATTATATGTCGTACAGTGATTTAATTATTTTAAATAATAAATTGGGTTGTGAAATCTCACCTCTCATCTTGTGAAAACGATTGATCCGTAAGGTTGTTGTAAGAATCTGAACTTGCTATTCTCTTAAAACGCCTCCGTTCGCTCAAAACTTGGTTTAAATAAGCACGTAATGACGTAATGGGATATTTACATAACAATGGTTTTTCCACAAAGGAAATGACTTGGTTCAGGCCAAGCAGCCGTTCTCAAGCAGCCTGACTCATTTTCACGGCAACTGTGCTTTAAAAACACTTCCCCATTTTACGAAACCGAAGGAGGAATAGCTTTTTCTTTTGTGCTTGAATAGATTAAGTGAATATACTCGATGCTGCTGAATGTAGTAGGAAAATTATTTATTACCGAAAGTAGAACGTGAACAAATATTCATTGGATCACTCATTGAATGGAATGAAAATATGAAAGGAAAGAAGTATTTTAATCAGTAAGTCTCAATTTTACATTTACTCAATGGGGTAGAGATCAGTCTCCTATTTTGAACTTTTGGGGCTTGAGTCAGAAAGGTTTCCCCGTTCATTTGTATGGGAGAGGGAGGAAATCGGTCTCCTATTTTGGGGTTTTGGGCCTTGATTCAGAGAGTTTTTCCCTTTTCCCCCATTCATTTGAATGATTGCCTTAGAAACTCCATTTATCCTCTACTCATATGTCAACGATGTGACGTTGAAGAGTGCTGTTCGAGTTTATTATTATTATTTCTCGCAAATAACACCCCGTCGCTTTGCTGACGGGAATAGTAGGAGGGGGAAGAGAGAAGAGTGAGGAGGGGTGGGGGGCGATGAGGGAGAGAGAGTGCGGAGGGATGGAGGAAGGGAAAGCAGTGTGAGGTGAGAGGAAGGGAAGGAAGATGTGTGATGGAGCGTTAATTATGATTCGTACTGTTTCATCAAAATTATTCTGCCGAGAATAACAATGAACCTGGAAACAAAATGTCTGAAATCCATTTTCTACCGGACATACCGTCCGGATACAAAGACCGCCTTGACACGTCCGGAGACAAGCTCCCATCTGGACATAAACACCGCCTGGACACATGTGGATATAACCACCGTCCAGATACTATAGGGGCACAGAGAGAGAGGTGTGGATGGAGGGTGCTGCACTGTATAAGGATGGGGTAGAGTGAGGACGGGACAAAGAGATAGAGAGGTGTGGGTTGTGGAGTTGGCAGAGAGAATATGTCATGCTTTATAAAACACACACAACACATACACACACGAATAGCTTTCACTATTGTGGGGGAATTTCAATGAACAAATTTTTAAAAGTTGCATATATATAGACGTTTCAAGGAGATGTGCTGCAATCGTTGTGTGATGGGTACAAAATATTTCGCTCGGTGATTTAGAAAACGTGTTGATACGTAAACGGCTTGGAAATCGGGTGTCATCAATTATATTTTGCTTTGAAACCCACAAAGAGAAACTATATAACTTTTGTAAAGCACACCCGGTTCATCATGTGCCTCTACCTTGAAGCAACTGCCTACTGTACATCCCGATTGGGACATCAACAGCCCGCTATCGACTGTAGGGCACTCGGCAAGTGGCTTAAACACTCAAGCAAGCACTCTAATTAATGGTGGAGTGCATGCCTCCTCCAGGCTGAACAGTTTGTTTTGTAGCCCACTGATTAGGCTGGCTCTGCATCCGGACCTTCACTGATATCTAATTGGCTTGCTATTATCACCTACCCGACTCATCCACCATCTTTTGTCGTAATGTGTCCACAGCGTTTTGAGATATAGTGCTATATATCATTTTGGCCCCATCACTCAATATTAAAGGATCACTTGAAAAACTAAAAGATTCTTGTATCCAGATCCAGGTCTTCAACAAAATGGTAACTATTCATCATCGTCACACACCCAACCTGTCAACCTAGTTTCCTCCAAATCCATCCATAACTTGAGATATCATTCTCACAGACAACAGACAGATACACAGCATGGGTGCAAACATCACCTCCGTCCACCTTCGGTGACAGAGGTAAAAATATATCCTCCTCACTACAGACCCATTATCTTACTTCAAATTATAAGTAAGGTCATGAAATCTATTGCACTTGACATCAAATCCTTACTTTTCTCCAATGGCCTGATTTCAGATCATCAGTTCAGTTTCAAACCCTGTCATTCCACTAAGGGCATGCTGTTTCTACATTCCAAACAATGGATGGAAGCCTTCAATCTCAGACATGAGATCAAGGCCATCTCTCTGGACATATGTCTTGAAGCATTTGATGCAGTCTGGCATCCCACCTTGATCTCCAAACTCTCTGCTTGTGGTATCCAAGGTCACCACCTGTCAGGAATCAACGACTTCCTCCGCTCCTGTATTCAGCCCATAACTCTTAACGCGATCCTCTCGTTCCTTCTCCCTGTCAAGGCTGGAAATAGATTATCTTGAAGCTCTTCAAATGGTTGGTATGAAAGTCTCAGACGATAGGAGAGCAGACCTTTACAAACTTTTCCTCCTCTTGCACACAACATGATAGATCGAGAGGATGGTTCCCTAGACACGATGGTATTCACATAATGCAGATTCGTAATACTCTCAGATACCAAAATGAGATATACACAACAAGTAGGTTACAAAACGGTGCAGTTCCCTTTTTGATAAGATACATTAATAAACATGTAATGGTAGAAGGGAGAGGGAGTTGTATTCCATGTTTTGTTGAGGATTTGTGGAAGCTTTAGTTCTTCTATATATTTTATGATTAAGAGATTTTAATGTTATTCATTGTTTGATTTGTTCAAGTGCCCATGTGATCTTTGTGTGTTTTATATATTTTGGTTATGTTTAGGTTTTTATCCACACCTTGATTGTGAATCATCATGCAATTCAGCAGAAGCTTCCTTTTGATAATAAATGTTTTCAGATATAATATATATATATATATATATATATATATATATATATATATATATATATATATATATATATATATATATATATATATATATATATATATATATATATATATATCGTTCATTCTTTCACATGAACACCCTACACACAAGCCTTGTACGTATAATGATTAAATTGATTGCTCCCTTTCATTGTCCAATGCACATATGCTACTCAAACCTGATGATCCTTCATTTACTACTGTGTACTTCCTGAGTAATTGAATGACAGCCGCTGTGTTGAAATGTACACATGTTCAGTGTCGCTATTTTTCCTGAATTGCTACCAAGGTTACAAGGATTGTTGGAATTTGTTGTGAAGCCATAGCTTTAAGTATTTTATTTAAAAATTTACAAATTCGACATTTGTGAAGAATATAAAGTTGGATTTTGTAAATTTATTTATTTATTATTATTTACAAGGATAAACTTCTTATAAATGTGCCTGCATGTTATCGGTATGCATGCCTGTTGGTGTTATTCTAACTTTTGTTTCAAGAACATTAAAATGGCACACTTTCAAACCTGTTCCTCCCCACTCCGTGAATGGGAAACTTCAAGTTTTGGAGTTTGAACTTCGGAAGGCCCAGGACACCATTCAGGCCCTCCGTGCAAACCTAACTTCCCAAACAACAGGTGCTCTTATTTATGATTTATTTATTTCTATATAATTGGATTATCTTCATGCGTTTGTGATTAATACCTTATAACGGTCAAGAAAGCATTACATCTACTCGTTTTAAAGTGAAAAATGACAAATGAAAGTCGATTATTTTCAAACTAGGGGAACAGCCCGTCAAAATGACGGACACAAAAAACTCAACACACCACAGAGGGTTACAATACACACAAACTTATTGTGGTGATTATTCCTTTCAGTGTGCTTGTTATGATGATGGTGTTTAAACCAAAACAAAATGCATCTCACTCGCATTTAAAACGTCATGACGTGTTGTAAATGAAGTCCGGCTGATGATAACGCCTTCATCATCTTTTCAGCCGTTGGTGAAGAAGGAATGATTTCCTGACGTTGAGCCGCCATGGCTTTAAAATGGCGTCGAAGATGGCAAGCAGAAAAGGAGAGTCCTTCGTTGTTGTTGCGGTCGTTTAGTCAAACAAAAACAAAATCCACTTCACTCAATAGTCTTGGTAATATTGAACAAAAGTCACTATTAAATATTGATTTGTTGAGTGACTCGTGAATAGGGATGAGGAAAGGCTTGTAAGGAAAAGCACGTGAGCTTTAACGTGTCGTGATGATGAGCTCTTGTTAAGTGCCTTGCAGTGTCCCCTCCATCCATTGGCTCTGGAAGAACTCCACTGATCGGCTGCTATTGTTCACACCTTTGCTTGATGACAAATATGAGCAAAATGTAATGAAAAACTGGTCATTTATACTCGTTCACCCTCAGATCGATGACCAGAGAGAGACGATCGATAATGATGTAAATGTCAGGCCTAATTAAATGCCTGCACAAATCTCTTTCGGCCAACGGACATGTCTGCCGGAATGAGTTTTCCTCATGTCTGATGTAGTTATCGGTTGCAAATTGGTTGATGCAGATGTTGATGGGTCTAATCTCGGTGCTTTTGCGTGTCGGTTCACAGGAACACATGGAACCTATAGCTGGAGTTTGTTTTGCAAAAGCAGTAGGATGAGTTCTATCCTATTGAGTGAGCTCCCCCCCCACCCCCCACCCTGGCCAAGTCCCTTTCCTGCCCGTCAAGTCTGTGATCCATTCTGCCTCCTTCTGATGTTCCTTTTGAGCTTCAAAAATTCCTTTCTACAATTTTCTAGCTTTTCTTGTTCAGGGGGAGTTGACGCATTCTGCTTTTGTTTCCCTAATTCGTGGAAGAATCTCTTCGGGTTACTCTCAAACATGTGGTTTTGTTTTCTCCTGTTGTTTGCTTCTTCGTAGTTTTGTTTTTTTTCTCCTTGCTATCATTTCTATTTTGAGTTTGTTTTCAGCACCCAAGCACTCGAGGTCTTTGTCTTCGATTTTGTATTTGTTTTTTATCCCCCGCCGCGTGGCGGAAGAGGGATATTGGTGTCACCCAGGTCGTCCGGCTGTCCGTCCGGCTGTCCGTCCGTCTGTCCATCCGGGCGTCAACATTTATAGCTGTGAGTGCGATAACTCATAGACTGTTCGCCATATCTATTTGAAATTTGGGTCACACATGTACCACCTGAAAAGGAAGAACCCTATTGCTTTTGGGCATGGCCGGATCCAAGATGGCCGACTGGGGCGGCCATCTTGAAAAAATGTTTTTTGTAATAAATGGAAAACCGCTTATCTGATTTCAATTATTTTTGGTTACTACGTTCCTCACCCCTGGGGAACTTTTTCGAGATGATGTCCAAATGGTGTCTTGTTTCCAATTCACCTCCCTCATTATCTGGAATATGTATGACCTTTTTCATTCAATGGCGGGGGATTCCCCATCTCTGATGGTATATTTATTCTTTGGATTCAGTTTTTTTGTAGTTTTGGGTTTGTTTCCTTTCCTGAATTGTTGTATCTGACCTAATTCCTTCCTTAGTTGTTCTTTGTGTCTCTAATTTCTATTTCCATGGTGGGATTTGGCCTCAACTTGTATTTGTAGGGCCTGGGTTTTTATCCCCCACCACGTGGCGGAAGGGGGATATTATTGTCAACCGGATCGTTCGTCTGTCCGGCTGGCTGGGCGTCAACATTTATAGCTGTGAATGCGATAACTCATGAACTGTTCGCCATATCGATTTGAAATTTGAGTCACACATGTACCACCTGAAAAGGAAGAACACTATTGATTTTGGGCGTGGCCGGATCCAAGATGGCCGACTGGGGCGGCCATCTTGAAAAAATTTTTTTGTAATAAATGGAAAAACGCTTATCTGATTTCAATTATTTTTCAATGGCGGGGGATTCCCCATCTCTGATGTTATATTTTTTCCTATATTGGTGGTGTTTTCCCGTTACTTTTTCTTCAATGAATAGTGCTGCTGCAAAACGCACAATATTGATTTCTTTTAATGTAGATTATTTCAAAATCATTTTTCTAATTGAATGGTTGGTCCGCCACATGAAGATTTTTGTCCTTTTGTTGTTTTCTTTGTGATGGAGTTTTGGTCCCCCCTCCACCACGCCCATGTTCCATAGTTTTATCAGTTTTATCTCTTCCAACCTATGCTGCTCTTCTTAATCTTCACCCTCATCCTCTCCCTCATTCTGCTGCTCTCCCTTGCCTTTCTGCCCATCATCATCATCCGCCTTTTCCACTCTTTTCCCCTTCGTCTGTGCCTGGGTCACCTGGCCCTTGCCTTTTTCATGGGGACACCCTCGTTCTCTCGTTTTGCAACACTCCTTTGCTGCCTTTGGATCAGCTCTTTGTTGGGGTATGGCTCCCCATCTCGTTGCACAGCCAAAACTTCCTCGAGTGCAATCTTGGCCAAATCCTTGCCATCCCCTTTTCACCTTCAAACAAAGACATCGCTCCCCTCGCTCTAATCTCTCTTGCCACTTGTTGCCTTGCCCTGGATGAAATTTCTTCCATTCTATCTTTATCTCGATATCTTTTAATTGTTGAACAAATCTTCTGAAATTCATCAAGGAGGACTCTCTCCACCCTTGTGACCAATTTTGTTTTTTTTTTTGGTCCTGGTCCCGGAACCACTCACTCTTACCTTTCTTTCCTTCCCCATGCCTCATGTATGGAATACATTCTGCATTGGAGGATGATCTCCTTCTGTTCGACACTCCGGGTTTCCGTTTGTAATTTTCATCTCTAGTGTTGTTTTTGATGGTGGAGAGACAGTTAACACCCTTACAGGTTCTTGCTTTGGTGCGTAATCATGTCTCTTTGCAAGGTGATGTTTATCCTTGCTTGAGAATATGCAGTCATTATTTTTTACAGCGCACTTTCCTGCTGCTCAGAGTGGCGACACAGACATTGGGTTTCCCCTATTGGAGGCCTGTGAATTTTTGCTTCAGCTATTTTTGTCCTTTTTATTAACACAAAATGTTCTGTATTTTCCCCGTGCCCCGTCTTCATCAACTCCTCCCATTCGACTGAAGGCCTCTCCGCCCTGGGTATCACTGTGCAGTTTGCTCAAGACTCCAGATCGTGCACTAGTCACACAACATCACGCTCTTCTCACTCCCCCCCCCACACCTTCATTGCCAGGGCAGATATCTGCCATCAGGGTCAATAACCCAGAATTTCCCTGCGTCACAATCGATGCATTACCGTAGTCTGCCTCACAATGCCGCCTCAACTCGCATATCGCAGAGCCATGTACATTTCTTTTTACCCTTCTCCACATCCCAGTGGGCTCCTTAACTGCGACCACGCTAATCCCAACCTCCTTCAAATCTTCGCTTTTGGTGTCTCGAGTTTCATGCCATTCATCGGAGTCACATCTCTTCACAAAGCGCCGTCTCGATCTATGGGACCCACTGTTAGCGGCGCTTCGCCGGCTTTCACATTTCTATATCCATTCACAGCACCTCCCATCCTTGTCACAGATATCCTCCCTTCTGGGTCCAGGGTCCACCATGTAGTCTGCTCAAGAGGTCGGTACATATGTGATCGACACGGCGGCGTACCTCGTTCATTCTTCTCCTTTTGATATCCGCCTTCAGCGAAGAGGCTCCAAAATTGTCCAAGGTCTCAAAATACGTGCCGGCGGTTCGACCCAACTTGCAGCGTCAATTCAATTGGCAACAGGCCTCGTTTGTCGTTCTCTCGATTTTCGCTATTGGGGCAAACTCATAAAAACCATCTGAGGTCCTGATGGACGTGCCGGTGCCACTCATAGGCCGCAAGCCGATTGTTCCCTCCATGATATCTCTCAGATGCATGTTCTACGGCAAACATCATCACTCATAGTCTTCGTGAATCTTCCCTCTCTGATTCTCTCATTGGTCGCAAGACCAAAGTCCTCAGATCACCTTCGTCAGTTCCATGTGGGGAAGCCGGCAAAATAATTGGTGCTAGGCAGTGTTTATGTCCATTTGTGGACCAGGTAGTCATCACCAAGTCCAGAAGGAAGGATTTTCTATTGTTGGAAAGTTCACAGATGGAGTCAGTCCCATGGAGTCACAGGAGTCCTTTGCTGAAGTGCCATGGCTGGTGAGAGAGGTATCAACACCCAGCCAAGTTGCATGGTGACCATTGAAATTGCCACATATAAGGAAGAGAGAGTTGGAATGAGTGGTTAGAAGTTGGTCCATGTTCTCTGAGAGACATGTAGATGGAGTCGTCACTATTAGGACGACGATACAACACATGTGAACAAGAGGTGGGAGCGGAGCGGAGGAGAGGTTACAGCAAAGGTACTCCTAGGGGTTGGGAGGTGTAAGATTAGTACATGGATGGTGAGAGATTTGGTTATTGCTGAGAGTGCAACTCCACCACCATGGTGTGGTTCAGGCCTATTAAATTGGACGAGACAATAATGGGGAGAGGTACAAAATTGGGGACGTCTTGTGGGAGGAAGAATTCTGCAAAACAGATGTTTGGTTTATCGGCATTCGCCTGAATGGGCAAGATCTGTCAGTTCAGAGTGGAGACCTCGATCCACACAGTTAGAGATGGGGGTGGGGGAGGAGGCATTAGAGTGGTGCAGGATGGGGTGAAGCCTTAGGGGGGAGGTTTGTGTGTGTGTGGGGTGTTGGGGGGGGGGGGGAGGGGGTGGGGGAAGATTTTCTGTAAATATGAGTTTTTCCTTTCCCCTATAGTTTCAAAACAAGTGGAAAGGGAATGTCCTTCCTTGCATCACACCTGTCGCTATGGTTATCCATTCAAGAACCAATCAATAATCTTCCTCTTGATAAGCTTTCAAACTCGGATTTATTCTTTCAAATAATGATCTTTGCTATCCTTGTTAACCATCCCCACCCCTACCACACTTCTTTACAAATATCCAGTTTTCCATCCCAAGAGTTTCCTTCTGTATCCATCTTGTCCACCCCATGTGTCTTTTCTTGCCCCCACATTCCTCTTCACACCTATGGTTTGTCTAAGTCTCCCTAATTTTATCGTTCAGCTCTGCTGTTGGTCTCTCTCTCTCTCTCTCTCTCTCTCTCTCTCTCTCTCTCTCTCTCTCTCTCTGTCTCTGTCTCTGTCTCTGTCTCTGTCTCTGTCTCTCTCTCTCTGTCTCTGTCTCTGTCTCTGTCTCTGTCTCTGTCTCTGTCTCTGTCTCTGTCTCTCCCTGTTACTCCCCACTGTACCTCAACCCATCACCACCGAGACTTTTCTCCTCATCCGGCCCTCTCCACTCACTTTTCTGCAATCCCCCACACTCTTTCAACAACTCTTCTTTCCTCCCCTCCCTCTTCCTTTACAGTGTGGACCTCAAATATCCGGGGCCTTCGTTCAAACCTGGCACATCTTTCCATACAGGTTGCCACTGACAAACGAGACATAATCTACTTAACAGAAACTTTCCTCCTTCAATACATCTCTGACTCCTGACTATCTCTCCCTGGTTACTCCTCCCTCCGGCATGACAGACCTAAGCCTCGTCCTGGCGGCAGAGTTGCTCTCTTCATCAAAGACTCTATTCCTCACTTTCCACGCACTGCTCTCTCTCTCTCCCCCCCACACCCCCAGGAACACATCTGGCTCTGGCTTGCCCTCCACTCCCACCTCATGTTTATGTGTGTTGCACCATCCACCAAACAGTGACGACTCCATTTACATCTCGCTCTCAGAAAACATGGACCAACTTCTATCCTCTCCTCCCAACTCTCTCTTCCTCACATGTGGTGAGTTCAATTGTCATCACGCCAGTTGGTGTGGGTACCTCTCTCACCTGCCATGGCACTTCAGCAAGACTTCTGTGACTCATTGGGACTGACACAATCTGTCAACTTCCTGACCCAGATCTCAACCAATGGTACTCCAGTAAAAAAGTCTTCTGGATCTGATTTTTGACCAATTTCCCTGAAAATATCTGCTGTTCTTCCTTTGCTCCAATCGGTTCATCTGACCACGTGCTTGTCAAAATAAACATCTCTCTGACTGTTATTAGAGAACTTCCTCAGCACCGTCAAGTCTGGCATTTCACTGAGGCCAACTGGCAAGGTCTTCAAGCAGCCATCAAACTTCAAGACTGGTCTCCCATTTATACTTCCTCCGACATCAACTTGTCTTGGGAATTCTTTCAAAGAAACTTGCTCTCCCTCATGCACAGATTTGTCCCGTCTCGTCTTCAGTTGCCCTACCCTTCCTTCCACCCATGGTTCACTGAAGCTTGTGGTGAGGCAGTTGTGCTGAAATAACTTGCCTTCACCTCATGGAAGGCGAATCTAACTGAAGGTAATCTTAGTTCCTTCCACAAATCTCGGAACAAGTGTGTGTCTGCATTCAGGAGAGTCAGAAAGCACATCTTTCTAATCTTAAGTCTGAACTCTCAAACCTGTCTCCTTCCTCCAAATCTGGGTGGTGTCTGGTTAAGTCTGTGTCTGGTGTATGTTCCCCCTCCATCCCCTCCCTTACCTGAAATGGCCGCTCAGCTGACACTTCACGTGAAAAGGCTGAATGCCTAAACTCTGTGTTTGCTTCTACATTTTGTATCCCAAACCCATTGCTTTCTGAACCCACCTTACCCAGTCGCACCCAGCTGTCCTGGACTCTGTGTCCTTTTCTCCAGACAAGGTGGAGAGCTTGATGTCAAACCTCGACTCAGATGCTGGAACCGGTCCAGACGGCATCATCCCACGTGTCCTAAAAACCTGCTATGCTGCTCTTACTCACCCTCTCTCTGTTCTATTCACCCTCTCATTTGTTCAACTTCATCTGCCATCTACTTGGAAACCAGCAAACATTACTGCCCTGCATAAAATGGTGCAAAAACAGATCCCTGTAACGACAGACCAATCAGCCTTCTCCCAATCATCAGCAAAGTTATGGAATCAATCATCACTTCAGACATGAAATCCTTCCTCTTCTCCAATGGTTTGATCTCTGATCATCAATTAGGTTTCAGACCAGGTCACTCTACCCTGGATATGCTGCTTCTGCTCTCCCAACAATGGATGGAGGTCCTCAATGCAAGACATGAAATCAGAGCCATATCCCAAGACATATCGCTTGCTTTTGATGTGGTCTGGCACCCTGCCGTGCTCACCAAACTCTCTTCCTCTGGTATCCAAGGACATCTCCACTCATGGCATGTTCTCTCAAGGACATCTCCAATGGAGTTCTCTCATCCCCCCTCTTCCTGTCCAGGCTGGAGTTCCTCAAGGCATTTTTCTTGGCGTTCTTTTTCTGGTTTTCCTCAATGATCTCTCTGATTCTCTGGAAAATCCTTTTTATCTTTTTACTGATGACTCTACCCTCTGCCGTACCATCTGTTATCCCTCAGGTCGGCAAGCAGCAGCCTTTTCACTCTCAGCAGATTTGGATAAAATCATAAGCTGGTCCAACACGTGCAACATGTCATTCAATCCTGACAAATCTCACACTCTCTACGTCTCTCCGAAAGGATCGTCTGGAAAACCCGCCCATCTACTTTCTCAACAATCCTCCTGAAGAAGTCCTTTCATTCAAGCTTATGGGTCTCACTATCTGCCATGATCTTTCCTGGGAAACCACATTTCGAAGCTGCCTCCAAAGACAGTCGTCGACTGAGCATCCTCCGTCATGCAAAGTCCTTCCTTGGCACACCTGAGCTCCTAACCACATACAAAGCATCCGTCTGCAGCCTGATGGAGTACTGCTCTGCTCTCCCCTCTGGGCTGGTTTTCCCGCCTCTCACCTTTTTTCTGCTTCACGGCTTGCGGAATGATCCCAAATGTCTTGTGGAACGCAATGCATTTAGGATCATTGGTATCTCCTGCGATGAGGCTGAGTCTTTGGGTCTCACTCTCTCTCACCACAGGCATGTCAGTGGTCTTGTTGTCTTTTACTGTCTCCTCTCCGGTCTTGCCTCTCCTGCTGTCTGAGATATGTCCCCCCCCTCCCCCATATTTCCTCAGTGCGCTCAGGGTCCGCCAGCAACCCCCTTTTGTTAAAACTGCAAAATCAAGAATCACTGCTCACCTTCACTCTTTCATTCCGTCCCCACCCCCCCTACCCTTGGCACAAACTCGCTTGCTCTCTTCAATCCCATTGTTCCTTCCAGGCCTTCAAAACAGCTCTTCACCACCATCTCTTATCTTCCCCCATCCAAAACCATGATCTTTTCTACCACCGCGAGTCCACCCCAAACCCCCCACCTTCAAATTCCCTGCTTTCCGACCTGAAAGTCCCTGTCGTGTCAGGTCCTGAAAGTCCCTGTAGTGTCCACCTTGTTTACCGTGTGTACCCCACCCCATCCCTCTCCCTTCCACAGATCTCCTCATGTCTCTTTTCCACACTGTTTTATCCCCCTCGCTCTCCCGCTCCTCTTGTTGTACGTTCTGTGTATTTGCTCTCATACGAGCTTTGACTGTGTGGACAAAAAATATAACCTTCCACGACCGTATTATTTAAATATATCGGATTGGAAAAATAATCGATTTTTCCTAATTTTTAGCTCACCTGTAACGTACTTCCGGGGAGCTTATGGGATACTTTCTGCTTCCTCTTTGAAATGACACATATGATTTTGATGGAACTTTACCACAACGTTCACCACCGTGTCTGTACCAGTTTGTTCACAGCATTAAAAAAAAATCAGGCCCTTTGGGGGCCTATGGGGGTTGCCCCCAAAATAGGTATTTGCTTTTTCACCAAAACCACACACAATTCCGATGAAATTTGACCACTGCCTTCATCACCCGTGATGTACCAAAGATTGTTCACACCATTAAATAACAATCGGGGTCAAAGGGATTCTACGTGGGGTTTTCCCCCCAAAATATTGATAAAACAGACAGACAAACGAACGGACCCAAATGCAATTCCTTCTCCTTCGGTGAGGGTAATAATATGGATATATTTTAAGAATAATAATAATAATAATAACATACATACATAGGGTGCTATTACTTGCCATTTAAGTTTGATTTATGCATGTTTTTTATATCTCCGGTGGTGATGTCGCTGATGGCATGATGTTTTTGGGTTGTCTGTCTGTCTGCCTGTCTGTCTATGTACGTACATACGTACATCCATCCATGCGAATTTTCTCTGTTTTTCTGTGCAACCATTTATCAGATTTACAAGAAATTTTCACCATAGATGCGACTACTCATGAACAATTTTTTTAAGTGATAATTATGATGTCATAGGTCACGTGTGGTGGCAGCCATGTTGGAAAAATGAAACGACTTTAGACCTCTGTAGCTCTTAAACCACACCATGGAAAAAAATTTGAAACTTGGCACCTTGCAACTACTCTGCATGGGGAATAAGAGCGATTTGACTATGACGTCATCGGTGAAGTCGTATTCCAGTAAAAATTCGACACGTACAACGCTGCATTAGATCAGTTTGAAAGTTTGTGAGGTTCATCTCGGGATAAGTTGGTGGACAGAATATTTGTTTTTAATGACGTCATCAGTCATGTGGTTTGCTGGCCATATCGGGGGTTTTTTGGGGATTTTTTAAAGGAAAAAAAATTCTCCATAACTGCTTTAGAGATTGAAGTGAAACTGCGCACAATTTCTCGACTATCCATGGTAAATAAAGTTTGATAAATATGGTGTCGTAGGTCACATGGTCTGGTAGCCATCTTGGATTTACCCTATAATCCTTCTCCAGAACGGCTGGACAGATTGAGGGGAAACTTCACACAATTGTTTCCCATGACTTCTGGACACGAGCTTGATAAAGAATAATTGATACGTCACGTGGTTCAGGGGCCATATTGGATTGAAGAAAAATATTAATTTTTTCTGTGGAACCACTTATCCCATCAAAGCAAAGTTTACCAAATATCATGCAACACCATTACTGCATACATATTGGAAATTATGACATCATAGGTCACGTTGTGTGGCAACCATATTGGATAGAAAAACAAGCCTGATCTGATCAATACGAAACTTCACACGTCATCCTCCACCAAATCAGGGGCATAGTCCAAATTTTCAATGCCATAGGTCATGTTGTTTGGCAGCCTTGTTAGTTTGAAAACCAAAAATTGAAAAACCCCTTTTTGTCCAAAACTGCTTAATCCATCGATGTGAATCATGTTGCATTGCATGAAGCAAGGGCAGTGGATCACAACTGCGAAGTTTGGTATCGAAGGCTGAGCGGTTTCAGAGAAATAATATTTTTTTTTATATATATGATCGACTCAGCATGGAGAATATTGGTTGAAAATTTCAACACCATCGGTCATATGGTCTCGCAGCCGTGTTGGACAAAAAAACCCTTTTCCTATCAACGCAAAGCTCTAAAGATGTGATCAACTACCCATTCTGAACTTGATTTGATGAAGAGGACGTCATGGGTCAGGTGTCTGATCAAAGTGGGGCGGCATGGTTTTTTTTTTTTCGTCTTGGAAATTTCACTAAATTTTCAACAAAGATGCGACTACTCATGTAGAATGTCACGTGGTGTGGCAGCCATGTTGGAAAAAAGTAAAAAAATTGTTTCAAATGCTTTATCTGATCAGTATGAAAATTTTTGAGGGTCATCTCTGGCTAAATTGTAATTGACAAAAAATTGATGTCATCGGTCACGTGGTTGGTCAGCCATTGTTTTTAACATAATACCTTCAAAAATCTCTGAAACGGCTGAACAGATTGAGGTGCAACTTTACAGGTATGATCACCGATCCATGAGGATCAAAAAGTTCTCCACCTATGATGTCATAGGTCACATGCTTTGGCAGCTTTTATTTTTTTGAAGAATAAACATTTAAAAATCATCTTCTCCAAAATGCCTTGACAGAACAAGGGTAGACTTCATTACATGTTACCCAAGCCTTGGGGACACCAGATTGTTTACGAATAATTAACAGGTCACACGGTGTGGCAGCCATATTGGTTTGAGGGAAATCTTTAGTAAAAAATTATTTTGAACCGCTTCATCAATTGATGTGAAACATCACAGTTATGATCTAGTATAAATGTGAAATATATGTTTTAAATTTCAACTTGATCGGACACATGGTCTGGCAGCCAGAATTATTTAATATTTTGAATCTGGGTTGAGGGATTTTAATCAACCTTGGTATAACTATGTGTAATGATGTCATAATGTGGGCAGAGGCATGTCTGGTGACGTCACGGTCTCAAAGAGTGCCCTTATAGTTTATGATACCTTCTCGCTACCATTTCGGGTTAGCAGCAAAGCAAAAATGGAGTCACATTTTGTCGAGACAAACACAATTATGATCTGAAAAAGTTCATAATGTCTTCGTGTATTTCTTGGTTTCTGTGATCTTTGTTTGATTCTTACCTCCTCCACCAAAGGTGAAGGAGGTTATGTTTTCACCCCTTTCTGTCTGTCTGTTTGTTTGTTTATGTGTTTACATTATATCTTAAAATGTTGTGGATGGATTCTGAAGAAATTTTGTGACTAGGACGAACTGATTAGATTTTGGTGAAGATCCGATCCGGATCCGACTACTAGGATTTTTAAAGCGATTCTTCACCATTGAGAGATAGGGCTAAAAAACGACATATAGCATGGTATTTCAAAATGTGTTGGGCCAGATATGTTCTCGTGGATCAGGCATTACGGGGCGGAGGTATGCGCTCTACCTAGTGCCCTTCTAGTTGCATTTTATTTTTGGATCCTTCATAATTGTAATGTTTTGAATTGCTTACGAGAGTTCTTCTACCATGTTTGATTTGTGGTCAAAACGAGTGCAGCTCTAAAAGTCGTTATTATAACAAAGCACATATCACATTGTTGTGCCATTTTTTTTTTCCTCTCTTTTCCACATACACAGAAAGAAGAATTGAAGTAAGAGCAAAATGACAAAGGCAAACATGCTAAAAATTACTGCTGTTAAGTTGCTCCATCACGCATACACTGGGTTAACAAAACGTTTCTTTTCTGTCAATAGATTTGGAGATCCCACCCATGGAAAGCAAGAATTACAAACAGGAAGCAAAAACCCAGGTAGTTATGATTGTGCTTGTTTGTTTGCTTTCCATTCCCACATTTGATCTTTTCAATGAGCAAACAAGCGTTCAACTCGTCATGTCATCAATGGTTATTTGACTTTTTTATGGTGCAGGACTCTGCTCAAGAATAAGTAGATCACTACATGTAGGGAGGACATGAACAAAAATTGATTTTTAGAATGACTGTGAAAAACTACACAATTTCTTTCACATCTATCATATCGTTGAAGGACATTGCTCATCACCCTTTATGATTTGTACGTAACTTTTCGTTATCCAGAGCTGTTATGGTTCTTTTCTATTCTGCACAGTATAGTGAACATCGTGGTGCAATTGCGTCAAATAAAAAATATTCTGGAAAAAGCTATTTGTCCAGCGGCTGACCATCTTTATGATTATGAGATGGACATGCCTGTGGCAGTTCTAACGGACGATTTCCAAAACAAACTTATAAACAGAACCAAAGGGGCTGAAGAAAGAAAGGCAGATGCAAAGATACCCTCAAAACGATCATCTCAACCAATATTTGACTGTGTGTGTGTGTGTGTGTGTGTGTGTGTGTGTGTGTGTGTGTGTGTGTGTGTGTGTGTGTGTGTGTGTGTGTGTGTGTGTGTGTGTGTGTGTGTGTGTGTGTGTGTGTGTGTCATGCACACTCTGGGAGCACCACAGTAGTGTATGAATGAAAATTTGGTGTTTGGGTTAATTAAAACATTCCTTTTGAAGATAATTAACGGCCTTATTTAATTATCATTTATCAAGGCTCATCCTTTGTCATCTCAATGTCCCTTACCAGGGTCATAATCCACCATTTTTTTAAGTCTCCCTAACGATGCCTTTACTTGGAACAGGCCGCAACATTTTCTTTACAATAAAGTTTTTTTTTTCCACTTTCCTCACTCACATTATCAAATGTCTGATCATACCTCAAATCGCTGAATACATTGCAATGCATATAAACGCCAGGAGATGCCAGCGTTCGTGGCTTTATTTCATTTCTGCACATGCCATGACCTTGAGAATCTGTCAATCTCAGCCAAATTTCAAATTTTAATATTCTCTATCGACTTCAGCAGTCAGTCCGACTGCAAAAAAAAGTGTTCATTTGTCCAATTCAGACATTGCTTGATATTCCGGGCATCTCTGAGTGCATGGTGTTTTTCTGACTGGTCGGTGATCGCTAATCGCTTGCCGAGCCAGCTATTCCTTATCAACAGTTTCGTTGGAGTGCCTGCTTGGGTGGTTAAGAACCATGGTAAGTGCTCTTCAAGCTTCTATGGCGATACTGTAGCTCGGTTCTTTCTGGGAATATCTCCAGAGTTAGGAAGGCAAAATAAATTTGATGATTACAATGAGTAAAAAATTGTTTTCAGTTACAAAGCAATGAATCACCACATCACGGCAGGGTAATTGAGAGGTACGCACGCTCACACGAAGCTGTCTTGATTGGGTTTGAATCTTGACCATATGCCTGGTGGTTGCTTAATGGTTAGGATGGTGGGTTTGGGATCTGAGAATCCTGATTTCAAATCCCACTCGCTGATGAATTAATAGCAGGTGTGGTTGACTCTGCCTGTCATCCTTCCGAGGTCGGCAAAATGAGTGTCAGCTTGCTGGTATCCTGTGTCGGAGTGGCGACCCATCCAGGATTTTGCCCAATAGCCAAAGAGACTGCTTATGCAACACCAACGCTCTGCACAGAGTATGGTCCCAATGGATGGATGGAATATCGACCCACCTATAAACAGACCGATGTTTCACAGGTAAGAAAGTGTCATCCACCAGATGGAGGTGTCCTTGGGCTAACCTGAGATGTTTCCTTCGGTTGGGTGCCTGGAATGTCATATACCAAAGAGAGGATGATCACCTGTCTCTGTCATCTGAGCTCAAGCTTTTGACCATCGGTATTGCAGCACTCTGAGGTTAGGAGACCTAATAGTGGTGAGATCATGGCGGGTGGTTACACCGACTATGGGTCTGGTCATTCTGATGGTTACCATGCCCATGGAATTGTTGTAACAGTGTCCAATAAGCTGACTCCAATGATAATTGAGGTAACATGGGTCAACGAGCATGTTATGAGACTAAGGATTCATCATTCCTTGGGTGACGTTTCCCTGGTCTCTATATATGCTCTGAATGAGGTGAGTGATCTCAGCGTGAAGGACGCATTCTATGTCACACTCAAGACTGTGGTTGATACTCTTCTCGTCTTGGGGGATTTTATTGCATCAACTGGAACTGATGGGGATGGTTATGAGACGAGTGTTGGTCCCCATGGATCTGGAACTGTGAACCAGAATAGCACTAACTTCCTTGACTTCACAAGAAGTCATGGAATTATGGTGGCTGGTTCATGGTTTCAGTGCCCACAGGTTCATCGCTGGACTTGGTATTCAAATGCTGGTGGTGTGGCAAAGGAGATTGACCATGTGCTCGTTGATGATCACTGGAGGATGATCCAGAACTGCAGGGTTTACCGGAGTGCTTAGTTCCTCAATACCGACCACAGGCTTGTTGTAGCAACTCTGAAGTTGCAGCTTAAATCTGGGAGAATGGTACCATCCCAGCCTTGGCTGGGTGTTGGCAATCTCAAGGATGAGAGAGTAGCTGAGGAGTTTGCGAACAGGCTGAATGGGATTTGGGGGGTCTGGATGATTTGGGAAACCCTGAAGAGTTGGGGAGTGCCTTCAAGATTACCATCCTTGATGTTTCTGGTGGATGTCTTGGAACTCACTGCAGCGCAAAGAAGAATTCCATCTCCCAAGGGACACTGAATACCATTGACCAGAGTTGCAGTGCCAGGCTTAATGGCAGAGCTGAGCTGTTTAGGGCATTGAGGCGTAAAACTGTACGTGCGCTAAGGATGGACAAGGAGGCCTATGTGCGAGGAATCTTTGAGGTGCTAGCGCATCAACTGTGTTCAAGTGAATCTCATCATACTTGCAGGGGAATTTGCGCATTGCGTTCCTCCAAGCCCGTCCCTCAGTGTACTGCAGTTGGAACGGAGGTTGGTGGGCTTTTGACAGAGGAGTCCGAAGTAAAGCCCACTGGGCCGGTTACTTTGTGCGGCTGTACCAGGCTGATCCACCAGCTGTCGAGTTGGCTGTCAGGGGAGTTACTATTCCTATTTGCTGACCCTCCAATCAACTGTGGTCCACCTTCGTTTGTGGAAACACAGGCTGCGTTGCACTCGTGCTCTGCCTGGAACACAGGCATCATCTCAGCTGTCTGGAAGAGGGTGTCTTGTTGTCTCTCTCTTGAAAGGGAAGGGTGATCACTAGGACTGCAAAAACTACCGAGTCAGTGCCGGGCAAGGTCTTTGCTTGGATAATTCTTGATCGGGTTCGCCACCATTTTCTTGAGCGCCAGCGTCCAGAGCAGTCAGGCTTTACACCAAAGAGGTCAACGAATGACCGTTTCCTTGCCCTTCAGGTCCTCACCGAACGCAGACGAGAGTTTCGGCAGGGGCTGCTTGCAGCCTATGTTGATCTCCACAAAGCGTTCCATTCAGTGAATCAGTAAGCCCTCTGGAGGATTCTGGGTCTTCGTAGGGTGCCACCAAAATGGATCAATCTGATGTCTGAACTATACTCTGGTATTGAGACTGCTGTGAGATGTGGTGGTGCCATCCCCAACTTATTTCCAGTTGTTACTGAAGTTTGTCAGGGGTGTGTGCTGGCCCTCACACTTTTCAGCACTTCTATTGACTGGATTCTGAGGAGGATGTCGGAGAGATCAAGCTGCGGTGCATCGTTTGGCAATGTCAAGATCTCTAACCTTGATTTTGCAAGTTATGCAGTCATCTTTGTAGAGATGCTGGATATCCTTATCGGGGCCCTCGAGGCACTGAATGAGGAGTTGGATCCACTGTTATTACGGGTTTCCTTGGTCAAAACTAAAATCCAGTCTTTCAATGACATCTTGGATGCTGCGATCTTGTCTGTACCTGTTTGTGTTGTGAGGATGTTGAGGTTATGCAGAGATTCACTTACCTTGGCAGTGATATTCATTTATCTGCATGTTGTGAGCCAGAGGTCAATAAACGTCTGGGTTAAGCCTGGGGAGTCACCGAATCACTGGATCATGGAGGATGGCTCTGTCGGGACCTGTGCAGGAGGATGAAAGTCCGAGTCTTCAGGTCCATGGTGCTTCCAGTCTTGCTCTACAGATGTGAGACTTGGACTCTGACCAGGGATCTCAGACAGAGACCTAATTCCTTTGGTCTTTGTGTCCAACGAGCATTTGCTGAGAGAGACTCAAATGAGATTTGTTACCCACATCATCCGTGAGCATAAGCTGTGGCGACATGGACATGTGGCTCGTTTTCCTGATGCTGATACTGCTGATCAGATTCTCTTAACGAGGGAGCCTCGTGAGTGGAGGCCAACGGGCCGACATCATTCCTTGTGGTTGCAGTTGGTTGATCGGCATCTCGGGGAGATGGGGCTTGGTCAGACATCTGCCTGGAGGATGGTCAGACAGAGACCTCTGGAGTTCTGGTGAAAAGTGGATGCGGTAACGTGCTGCTCCAGTTCGTGCTCCCATACTTGACCTGACCGCTCGGCAACCGTTGGTCCGATTGACACGAAGTTTTCACCATCAAACGCGTTTATGCCTGTATAATTTTTTTTTATTGATAATTATAACGTCATTGTTCACTTTATACAGTCAGCATTTTGGAAAAATGGAAAAACTTTGGCTCTCTATATCACTGAAACCGTTTGATGGGAAAAATTTTTAAATGGCTTGTTGTCAAGTCCTCCCCATGGGGAATAATTATTGTTAACCATGACATCATCGGTGCCTTCATAATGACATAATTCGACAAGTGCAATGCTTTATCTGATCAGTATGAAAATTATTGTGGGTCATCTCCAGATACATTGGCCGATTTAAAAAAAAAAAAAAAAAAAAAAAAAAAAGAATTGATGCCGTTCATTTGGTTCGGCAGCCATTTCCAGATTAAAAAATAAAAATACAAAAACTTAAACAATCTTTTCCAAAACGGCTCAACAGATCGAGGCAAAACTTTACAGGCATGACCGCCTGTCCATGAGGAACAAAAAGTTCCCCAGTTATAACGTCATAGGCCATACCTTTACCTTGAAACCTTCAAAAAAGCTTCTCCAGAACAACGATACAGATCGGAGGGGGAGGGGGGGCATGGGGAACTTCTCACACACACAGGTTCCCCAAGTCATGGAGATGCCTGGGTGTTCACAAATAATTGATGTCACATGCTTTGGCAGCCATTTTGGTTGATTGAAGGTTAATGTTTCTAAAATTATTTCTCTCAAGCTGCCTAAGCTATTGAAGTTAAACTTTATAAGTATGTTCTCTTCATGAAGGGGAATGCATGTTTTAAAATTTCAACATGATCGGTCATATAGTCTGGTAGCCAGCATTTTTTTTATTATTTGAATAAGAATAAGAAGAAGCCTTACAATTTTGTCACCTCCAGCCTTGTGACTATGTCTAATTACGTACTGTATGAACTTGGTAGCATCCTGTCTATTAATTACATATGATTGGAATGTACCTTAAGACTGCTGAGACCCCTGAGACAGACCTTTGACTACTCTTTAAGGCCTCCAAGACCCTAAAGACTTCTTTGACCCTTAAGACCTAAAATACCCTGAAGATATAGTGGGGTTGTATCAAATCGGGGCAACATGGAACCCGGTCATAACTGCCAGCATTATAAAGTGGCCCTTCTTGTTGTTGTAAGTTGTTTAGATGTTTTGCATCCATTAGCACTACCTCAGCCAGTTGAGCAAATTTGTAGTGGAATCCTTGATATGCATCCGTCGGACAGATACTTTGCGTCAGAGGAGTAAGAGATGATGACAGATGATACAGGGCCTATCTTCCATGCTGCACAGCGGTGCTGTGCATTTGTCTGTATGCAGCACAAGATGTTGGTTTTTCATTTTGTTTACAGGATCCCATCAGACCATTGGAGAAACGAGCCCTTAATTTTCTCGTTAATGAGTACTTGCTGCAAAATAAGTACAAACTTGCCTCCATCACGTTCTCCGATGAAAACGATGAACAGGTCACAGTTTTATTTCCTTTAACACCTTTCTTATGATCCTGCCGAGGAGCTTTTGCAGTTTGTGTTAAAATAAGATTCTGATCGAAAAGTGAATTTTTGCTTTCATGCGTTCTAGGATTTTGAGGATTGGGATGATGTCGGACTCAACCTCCCCAAGCCTCCAGCATTACTGCAGCTCTATCGTGATCAGGCATCCCGGCATGCGATGGCATGCCGAGAGACGTCTGATGCTGCTACTTCTACAGAAGGTGACAGTACGGTAAATACAGGACACTTATTTGAATTGTACAAAGGACTACCATTCAGATTGTGAGGATTATGATGTCAGGGGGGGGGGCGGAAGCATTGTGTGTCTTGGGGTAACCATGGTGTTCATAGGCCATGCTCTGCACTTTTTAGGGTTTGGTGAAAACAACAGGCTTTGGAAATTTTTGCTGAATCAACAAAAGGCCACATTGTGTACACATTACCACATTCATTTCAATCAGTGGAGCAGTAGCTCCAAAGTACATCTCCTTATGACTTCTCATTTTCTCTTTTTTTTTTTTTTTTTTTTTTTTTTCAGGCGATCATTTCCTTGACCGCTGAGTTTCAGCAGCGAATTGCCACCTTGAACGTGGAGAACCTGACAATGACAGCCCGAATCAAACAGCTGGAGAAGTGTGTTTTATTCATTGGGTATTGTTTAAAATGGGTGCAAAGAAAAAATGGATGGGACTTCCCATGGGTGTAAGAGAGAGAGTGCAGAGAGAAGGGTGGGCAGCATTTATGGGGGTGGGGGAGGGGGGGTGAAAGAGTGGCATGGAAGTGGGGGGTACTTTGTGTCAGAGGAGTAGGAGAAAGCCTGGCTCAGTGCTGTGTTTGGGGAGAGGGGGAGGTGTGGAATGGTTGGGGGAGGGGTGGAGGGTGAGTTGGATTACAACACATTTTGCTGAACAGGAGTAGAACATTTTTTTTTTTTTGCTGAATCCACACGACCCATACAATTCAGCATAATCTGGTTGTGTTCATGTTGCACAGAGTTGTGCAAAAGACTTATTTAGTGACCTCAAAGTCTTGTATCATAAAAAGTCTGTATTAACTAATTCATAGTTCAGATTTCATGAACTCTTCAGATTCATTGTGCCATTGGAAGCATTCATTTTTCTCTTACCACAAAACCAAAACGCATGATTGTGTGCCACCTGCTCTCCAGCACAGACTGCATTCGCTTTGAGTTTGGGTCGTGTAGTTCAGACTACCAGGGTGAATTCTGCCTTTCAAATCTCAAAGATTTGTGACACCAAATTGCATAACAACATCAGGTGTTTTCAAAGTTGTCTGCCTTGCCTATTCACCTGGTTTGTTGTGAAGGAACGATTGCTATAACCACATCAACACCCAATGACACTACTTATGATGTGGACTTTCACAGGATCTTTACTCTGACAGATCTAATTAACTATTCTTGGTTTTTATGTTTTGTTCAGGGAAATTGAGGTCTTGCATGTGTCATCCTTTTCTCCAAAAACACAAAGTCCCTGCCGAGCACCATCGGACACCGATCGTGAACATAAAGATGTCATCCTACAGCCTGATAACGGAACTGTGGGGGAACATGAAGTGAGTTGGCGTGAAACATTATACTGTATCAAGTTACGAATTCAACTTGCCATAAATGATGAAAGGGTCAAGTTGAGCACAGTATCTGAGTTGGGATCTTTCCATTGGAAGTAGCCCTTTGCATTCAGCACTATTTTCAGCACATCCAGAACAGACAGTATTGTCTGTAACATTATATATATATATATATATATATATATATATATATATATATATATATATATATATATATATATATATATATATATATATATATATATATATATATTTTTTTTTTCACATTTTGTTTCATTTCCTCTCTGTGCATACAGGTAGTGCAGAGTACTGGGGAAGACGGAGGTGACAGAGGGTTCCGAGTAAGGCTTGCAGATCTAAGGACATGGTCATCCACTGAGCCCGCGCTTCGTGAATGTGCACCGATAATACCGAATGCTGAGCCTGATGGTAAGAAGATTGTCGAAGGGCAAGGTTCTAATGACACATCATTCAAGCAAACTTGCAGGTACATGATAAAGATCTTTCCATAGAGGGTCATATGATCTTACTATTTCGTGAAATGCTACATTGGTGTCTAAGTTGTGTAAAATAAACAAAGTAAATGTTGTAATTGGCACATTTTTGTTTGTGCCCATTATGCATTCCGAATTATGCTTTACTCACAAATGCAGGAATCACACTAATGTAAACTGGGTTTTGCTGTGTCAGAAGTTTGCCTTCCACGTTCCTGCGAGCTCTACTCTCTGTGTACCAGACTGCACCTGACACTCGCCTTGGCTCAGAGGTAGGATCTTGTGTGTTTTCTTTATTTCCACTCTAAATTATCATTTTGTTGAACGTATCTTTTGCATGAAATGTGCAGCATTTTCAAACCAAGAATATTTCATATTTCAATTTGAGAGTTATTGTTTTGCATGATGCTTGGATGCAGCATTTTGAGAACCACTTCTTGGTTCACAGGGGGGACAAATCCATGACCAAACAGGTTAGGTGATGGCAATTTAGCAATTCTTCCATCCATCAGCCGACAACACCATTCAAGTGCAAACTCAGGTCAACTCGGCTCAACTAACAGGTTCGGACCCATTTGAGTGAAGTCATCAGTGGACTTAAGGCTTGAATTTCACACAGCAGCTTACAAATCAAACAAAATATAACAATGGAGAAAACGGACATTTTAATTTTTATTTTTTTTAATATATAATGTCAAGGCTCGTGTAAGCAACACACAGAACATGCAACAAGGGGAGCAGGAGACAAGAGGGATGGGAGAGGGAAGCACAAAACAGTGGGGAATAAACACATGAGATCTGTGGAAGGGAGAGGGATGGTGGGGGGTACATAGGGTAAACAAGATGGATACTACAGGGACTTTCAGGAAGGCAAGCAGAGAATATGAAGGAGGTGGGTTTGGGGTGGATTAATGGGAGTAGAAAAGATCATGGTTTTGTATGGGGGAAGATAAGAGATAGTGAACAGAAATTTTGAAAACCTGGAGGGAAACGTGGGATTGAAGAGTGCGTGGGAGTTTGTTCCAAAGGCAGGGAAAAAGAGGAATGAAAGAGTGAAGGTGAGCAGTGATTCTTGATTTTGGTAGTTTAACCAGAAGAGGGTTTTTGGCGTACCTTGAGCGCCCTGCGGAAATATGGGCAGGACAGATAGCAGAGGGAGTATGGGGGGGGGCGAGGCCGGAGAGTTGACAGTAGAAGACAGAAAGACCACTGACCTGCCTATGGTGAGAGAGTGAGAGACCCAAAGACTCAGCCTCATCACAGGCGATACCAATGATCCGAAATGTCTTGGTTCTCATAGCGTGAAGCCGCGAAAGGTGGGAAGCGGGAGCATCAGCCCAGAGGGGAGAGCAGTACTCCATCAGGCTGTGGATGAAAGCTTTGTAGGTGGTCAGCAGCTCAGGTGTGCCAAGGAAGGACTTTGCACAATGGAGGATGCCCAATCGGCGACTGACTTTGGAGATGTGCCTTTCCCAAGAAAGATCATGGCAGATAGTGAGGCCCAAATGTTTGAATGAAGGGACTTCTTCAAGAGGATTGTTGAGAAAGCAGATGAGGGATGGGGATTCCAGATGGTCCTTTTGGAGAGACATGGTGAGAGTGAGTGATTTGTCAAGGTTGAAAGACATGTACCACCTGTTTGACCAGCTTGTGACTTTTTCCAGATCTGCAGAGAGTGAAGAGGCTGCTGCTTGCTGATCTGAGGGATGACAAATGGTACGGCAGAGGGTAGTCATCAGTAAAGAGATAAAAATGATTTTCCAGAGAGTCGGAGAGATCATTAATGAAAACCAGAAAAAGCACTGGGCCCAGAACACTGCCTTGAGGAACTCCAGCCTGGGCAGGAAGAGGGGATGAGAGAATTCCATTAAGGGCCATGCATTGACTGTGACAGGAGAGGAAGTCTGCGATCTCATGTGGCAAAGAGAAGAGTCCCATGTGGCAAAGTGAAAAGGGTGTCTGTGACATCAATTTCACCCCATTATAATGAAATGGGATTATTTTGTGATTTTATTATTGCAAACCTCAGGAATTTTTCAAGATATCAGGTGAGCAAGGGCATGCCAATATACCCCCTCTCCTCTGTCTGTCCCTCTTTCTCCTATTTCCCAGAATGACTGTGGCACACATTTGTATTGGTGACAAACAAAATAAAGACCAATTACTGCACAGTAGTCCCAAGAAGGAAGCCAAACATAACAACGCACATACACATTTACATACACATGTAAACACACAAACATGGATAAATTATGTACTGGTAAGTACTTACAAAAGTTAATTTATTTGAAGTTATAACCTCAACTCATAAGCAATTGACTGATTTTTTTCCAACTGCCCGGATCATCAGCTGAGCACCGTTTTCCATTGAGGTTTCGATCCTTTCAGCCCAGAACGTCTCCAAACGTGGATTCACAACCCCGGTCACAAGTCCACATCAGTAGATTACTCGACATCAATGGACACACAACCAAAAAGTTTTGTCCAGACAGTCAGTCAACACTGCAATGCAATATCCTTATTCAAACTTATATAATTATTACCTTTATTTAAAGTATTACTACATATGAATAGCTTTAATCATATCCTACTTTATATGATAATATATTAAGCGATAAACACTTTACTTTGTAGACATGTCCATTACACAACACCTCCATCTAACCATAGACTCAAACTGTCATTAATAACCGATTTTAACATGCAGCACTGCATATTTTAGCAACCACCAACATATTATTTTAATGTTTCTTTATAATGTAATTTATAAATAATACTTATTTATTTTATTTTCATCTATAAAATACCTCCATTATTTAATACCATATATACAGGGGGCTGCAAAAGTAGGTATACAGTAAGGTTTATACCAGTATTATAATAGTGGTGCTAGGATTCATTTAATACTAGAATTCATTTAATTTGAACATTTGAGGGATTAATATGTTTATTATTGATATGTTTATTATTGGTATGTTATTATTGATATGCTTGTATAATCAATAAAATACATTTTGTGAACATGTTTTGTTTTTCATTACTGTATACCTACTTTTGTGGCCCCCTGTATATGTTCAATCAATAACATCAATTAAAGAATTTACCTCACTAAAATAATTAATTCATTATTATTATATCAAATGCAATGCAATAGGAACTTGTTTACATAAAAACCAACCAAACTTAAATAAAATGTGACGATGGCATCTGAAGACATTTTCACAAGACCTGATCAAACAATCAGCCAAATGTCCTTTGTTTAACATGATGGAAAAAAACCTTCTCAGTGCGTTCCACAAAATCATCCTTCACTGAACAAATTCTTGTAAATCTAAGTAGCTGAGATGAAAAGACATTGTAACCCATTTTAATTGCTACATTGCTCCCTGGAAAGGTGTACAAGACTACAGGGAAACTGATATCATCAACTTTATGATATACACTCGTACTAAAACCACTCTGTCCAATTCTAATGAAATGGAAGACCAAGAAAGAACCCGAAGAAGTAAAGAGTAAAGATGGAGTCATCAGGAGGACCCTGGATAACATTTGGGTTTCAGCCAGTACTCCACAACCCACAAACGTATCCAGGCATAGCCAAGTTAGCCTTGCAGAAAAAATTTCTACAATAATTCACTTCTCCTTCGATAGATAGATAAGGAAGGACAGAAATAGAAAGTAAAAGAGAAGAAAATATCCATATATGCAGCAACTGCACATTATTATCAAAGATTTCATAATTTATCATCATTATTACCAAAGGTAAGTTTCATGATCTTAATAATTCAAGAAAACAATACCCTATTTTATGTTCTTAATGGAGGAAAATAATACCTTATTTTATGTTCTTAATATTGCGAAATAATGCCTCATTTTATGTTCTTAATGTAGGAAAATAATACCTTATTTTATGTTGTTAATATAGGAAAATAATGCCTCATTTTATGTTCTTAATGTAGGAAAATAATACCTTATTTTATGTTGTTAATATAGGAAAATAATACCTTATTTTATGTTGTTAATATAGGAAAATAATACCTTATTTTATGTTCTTAATGGAGGACAATAATACTTTATTTTATGTTGTTAGTATCGGAAAATAATAACTTATTTTATGTTAATATAGGAAAATAATTCCTTATTTTTTGTTGTTAATATAGGAAAATAATACCTTATTTTATGTTCTTAATATAGGAAAATAATACCTTATTTTATGTTCTTAATGGAGGACAATAATACTTTATTTTATGTTGTTAGTATCGGAAAATACTAACTTATTTTATGTTAATATAGGAAAATAATTCCTTATTTTTTGTTGTTAATATTGGAAAATAATACCTTATTTTATGTTGTTAATATAGGAAAATAATACCTTATTTGATGTTCTTAATTTAGGAAAATAATACTTTATTTTATGTTGTTAATATAGGAAAATATTACCTTGTTTTACGTTCTTAAGACAGGAAAATAATATTTTAGTTTGTTGTTGATCCAGGAAAATAATATTTTAGTATGTCATTGATCGTCTCCGAAATTCCGTTTTCTACCTGTGTATGGTGCTTTTGCAGGTGTCCTGGCTTCCAGACAGTGATGGTCATGGGTGCAGTGCTAATATATTGAAATCTATTTATTAGATTTTGGTTCAGGTCTGGATCCAGATCTGGCCCATCAGTGGGATACAAAACGTAAACTGTTCAGCTTGGCGGAAGGATGCGCTCCACCGAGTGCCGTTCTAGTTTTCTGAACATGTCTTACAAATGAAATGAGAAATGATGACTTTTAAATAAAAGAAATGCTTCACTATGTGCAATCCTCGGTTCTTTAAAACACCTGCACAGGGCAACTTCGTATGATCCTCAGTTGTTGAAAACACCTGTGCATGCCAATTATGTACGATCCTCAGTTGGTTAAAACAGCGGTACACTGCAGTGACGTTTGATTCTCTTTATGTAACATGCAAATCCATATGGTGTTCATTGCATTGTTCTGGACGAATGTTGAGGTAAATATTCCAATAGAGAAACATCGTTGATCATACAGAGGGAGGGATCAATATATCACCAATCATTATCATTCATATCAGCATTCCAGCAAATGGGAGACCCAGTCCCCAGTCAGGGCGATTTCATATATATATATATATATATATATATATATATATATATATATATATATATATATATATATATTATAGCAGTTGTTTTTGAATGAAACAAAAGTGGTTTTCAAAGGTTGTGGGACAGATGGGTTGGGTTTGAGGGGTGGAGGGCTTGTGTGAACGATGGACTGTTGAGGGGAGGGGGTTGGTGTAGAGTGTTGGGAGTGGGGGGAGGGATTTGCAGAAAGTCAACAGACAGAGTGGGTAAAATGAGAGAATACAATGTTAATATTTTGGAATATTTAAAATTAAATTGTCAGGCAATCTGAAATCTTCACATTTTTATTTAAAGCACAGTTCAAAATTACCGGTATGCTAATAATCTGTTAAACATTTCAACTTTCTAACCCTAAATTAATATTCTTATTCAAAACCAAAAGATTTATGCATTGGGATGCCTTGTTCTTGTCGTCGTAGTCATCTCCTCTTTCACTTGGAGAGTAGTTAATGCATGGAATTGTTTCATGAGAAAGATGGTGACATAGAACGAGAAGTGTTCATGTGTTTGTGTTTGTTACTTTTGAAATTGAAGATTCGCAAGTACAGTACTGTGTATTCATTCCCTGAGTATGTTTGTCTGTCTGTCTGTGTGTTTGTCTACGTGTATGTGTTTGTTTGATTTCTCTGCACTCCTGAACCACTGGAATGAATGGGTTGAAAACAGTTTGTTTTACAGAGGAAGAGTGTATGTCTGTAGGTCTTGGAGGTAAAAAAAATTAATGGTCCTGGAGATTCAGGATGGGACAAGGGTGAGTGGAGGGTGGAATGGGGAATGCAAATTCTTTCTATGTATGTGTGTATCATATGATGCCAGTCCCTGTGGGAGGGGTTGTTACAAGTCATCCCAAAATACCCGAATTCTAGAGGAATTCATCCATCAGTAAGGACTTGTTTATTCACCTTAACATTGTCGAAACTCATCAAAGCTACTGTCCTGTAAAACTTCA
This sequence comes from Eptatretus burgeri, assembly GCF_056783735.1. NCBI lineage: Eukaryota > Metazoa > Chordata > Myxini > Myxiniformes > Myxinidae > Eptatretus > Eptatretus burgeri. The sequence continues at coordinate 100,344,759 of NC_140971.1, forward strand.
TTGTCCTGTAAAACTGAAGTTGCATGAACATTTTCAAGACACCAGTTTGTATTTCCCAACATCTCCTAAATTCTGCTTTCTACATGCATATGGTGCTTTTGCAGGTGTCCTGCCTTCCAGACAGTGATGGTGGTGCAGTGCTTATGCTTAGCCGTTGCTTGCCACATATTGTTCCCAACGTACTCCTTGCCAAGCGAGAGGTAAGAAAATGCATGGAGGACTGGTGGTTTTGCGATGCTCTTGAGTACCATATATGTTTCATTCTGCCACAAGAACATGATCATGGATGATTCCTTATAAACCCCATTTGTACTGTTCACTTCACCTTGAGAATTGTTGAGAATTTTACAAATATGGTATTCGATCTCTAATTTTGGGACTCCTTTTTCAGAATTATGAAACTCTTAATTCTTCTTGATGTCACATTCTTTATGGACTACTTTCTGCCACTCCAATAACATTTAGACTGGAGAGGCAGTATGAATAAAGGATGAACTTGAACGGCCACTCAGTAGAGTGTCTACTTCCACCAGGCTGATTAGTTTGTTTTGTATCCCACTGATTCTTCTTCAGGATCTCTACCAACTTTCTCAAAGATAAGTTTTCTGGTCGTTTTTGTCACATTTTTTACTGTCATTTTGTTTTCTCTGTGTTTACTGTGTTTCTAGTTCAGTCTTGTGTTAAAACTTGTGCTAATAATTGTGGAGTTTTCGGCGTCTCTTCATATCGGGTTTCCTTGAGGCCAACCCTTCTTCCCGTTTGTGTATGCGATCGTGTTTATTGTATTTTCTCCTTAGTTTTTATCCTCCGCCGCGTGGCGGAAGGGGGATATTGTTGTCACCCGGGTCGTCCGTCCGTCGTCCGTTCGGCTGGCTGGGCGTCAACATTTATAGCTGTGAGTGCGATAACTCATAAACTGTTTGCCATATCCATTTGAAATTTGGGTCACACATGTACCACCTGAAAAGGAAGAACGCTATTGATTTTGGGCGTGGCCGGATCCAAGATGGCCGACTAGGGCGACCATCTTGAAAAAATTTTTTTGTAATAAATGGAAAAATGCTTATCTGATTTCAATTATTTTTCAATGGTAGGGGATTCCCCATCTCTGATGGTATATTTATTTTCTCCACTTTTCCCTCCACCCTCCTTCTGTCCCTCTCAATGATACCCTCTGTTTCATGTCTTAAATTTCATAAAAATACAACAGAAAATACCTTTTACCTCACATTATACCCCACGTAACCACAGGACTTCCTGTGCCAAGTCTTCTTCCTCCTCCTTGTGCAGATCTACCATCTCCTACTTTTTGTCAACCCACATTCACCATACATCTTCACGATTTTTTTTCTTTAACCTTTCCTTTACCAAACCTTATAACTCATCTTTTAAAAAAATTATATATTATTTTAATCTCACATTGCACCTCCTGTAACCATGTTTCTCTGCCCCCTCTTCTTCCTGTAACTTTTGTCGAACTACCAGCTTCCTTCTGTGTTTGCTGATCCAAATTCACAAAACACCTACACAATTTTTCTTCAACGTTTCCTTTTCCTCATCTTAGGTCATCTTTATCAAGAAATAAACAATAAAACAAGTGGTCTCTTAAAATGTTCCAACTTCCTCTTTCCCATGTGTGGTTCTCGGTATTGTATCATAATCCAATACTCATTTTCTTCTTCAAAAGGCTGTTTTCAATTCGACCTTTCCTTCATCTTGTGTCTAAAAGTCCCAATGTTACAACGTTTCTTTTCTCTATTCTCTTAATTCTCCTTTATTGCATCCCTCACATAATGTCTTTAATTGCATATCTGACTTAAAAAAATTGAAATCCCAGTTTCTAATGCATGTTCGTGTTCCATCAATAATCCTTTTTTTGCAATTTCAGTGCCAATTCACGCCACCTCCTTAAATCTACCTCCTCCGAACCCCTCACCTGTTATACTCACTCCTTAGCCCTCCCATCTTGCACCTCATCCTACCTCCACTCTTGGCACCTCTTCACTGTCTTCTGCTTCAGTATCAGCTCCTCTGTTGTCCCAAAGTGTGTGTTGTTCTAATGTCACTGGGCTCCATTCTAACCTCACAGATACGTCACTCTCTCAATCAGTACACACATCACCACAAACATGCTCCTTCCTTCCTCTCACCACACCTCCCCCCCCCCTTCCCAACCAATCAAATATTGTACCTCCCCCTGCCTGCTCCCTTCTTCACTGTACCTCAACCAAGTCTCATCCTTCCTCTCTTCCCACCTCTCCCATCACCCTCCTGCACCTTGGCCATGCCTGCTCTCGTCATCTCCCTTCCTTCTCAAAGCGACCTTCACACTCTTCCCTCCAAGCTTCCCTCTCACCTTTCTCAAAAACTCCCCCTCACCCTTCTCCCTTAACTCTCCCACCTCACCCTTCTCCCTCAACTCTCCCCCTCACCCTTATCCCTCAACTCTCCCCCCTTACCCTTCTCCCTCAACTCTCGCCCCTCACCCTTCTCCCTCAACTCTCCCCCTTCACACTTCTCCCTCAACCCTCCCCTCACCCTTCTCCCTCAACTCTCCCCCTCACCCTTCTCCCTCAACTCTCCCCCTCGCCCTTCTCCCTCAACTCTCTACCCTCACTCTTCTCTCTCAACTCTCCCCTCTCTCCCTTCTGCCTCCAATCTTCCCTCTCCCTCCCCCTTCCCAAAGTTACCCCCTCTCACATCCACAAATGTGCCTCCTTCCCCCACCCTCTCTCTTCCATCTCATCACTCCACCTCCTCCAATCTTCAACTGCGCTCTGCCCCCTCTCTTATTACTCCCCACTGCACCTCAATCCATCACCACCAAGCCTTTTCTCATCCTCATCCGGCCCATTACCCAAGCTCTTCTGCAGTCCCCCATACTCTTTCAACAACTCTCCTTACCTCGCCCCTCCTCTCATCCTACCCTCCCCGTCTTACCCCCTCCCCTCCTCCGTCCGAACCCCTGCCCTCCCCTGTCCTACCCTCCCCATCCCCTTCCTTCCCGCTCCCCTGTCCGACACTCCCCTCCCCTCCCCAACCCTCTCCCTCCCCTCCCCTGTCCTACCCTCTCCATCCCCTCGCTTGTCCTATCCTCCCCATCCTCTCCCCTGTCCTACCCTCCACGTCCCCTCCCCTGTGCTACCCTCCCCCACCCCTCCCCTGCCATACCCTCCCCTCCCCCTCCCTCCCCTGCCATACCCTCCCTCCCCTCCCCTCCCCTCCCCTCCCCCTCCCCTCCCCTGCCATACCCTCCCCCTCCCCTCCCCTGCCATACCCTCCCCTCCCCTCCCCTCCCCTGCCATGCCTTCCCCTCCCTCCCCTGCCATACCTTCCCCTCCCCTCCCCTGCCATACCTTCCCCTCCCCTCCCCTGCCATACCTTCCCCCTCCCCTCCCCTGCCATACCTTCCCCCTCCCCTCCCCTGCCATACCTTCCCCCTCCCCTCCCCTGCCATACCCTCCCCCTGCACCCAAAGCCTTCTCCCCTTCCTCTTCCTTAAGAGTATGGACCTGAAACATCCGTGCCCTTCACTCAAACCTGACAGATCTTTCCACACAGGTTGTCACCAACAAATCAGATAATCTGCTTAACAGAAACGTTTCTCCCTCAAGACGTCCCTGACTCCCAAGTATCTCTCCCTGGTTACTCCCGCCTCCGGTATGACAGACCTGAGCCTCGTCCTGGCGGCGGAGTTGCTCTCTTCATCAAAGACTCTATTCCTCACTCTCCATGCACTGCCCTCACTCCCCCACACCCCCAGGAATACCTCTGGCTACGGCTTTCCCTCCACTCCCACGTCATGTTTATATGTGTATTGTGCCATCCACCAAACAGTGGTGACTCCATTTATATCTCGCTCTCTGAAAACATGAACCAACTTCTATCCTCTCATCCGAACTCACTCTTACTCATATGTGGTCACTTCAACTACCATCATGCCAGTTGGCTGGGTGTGGGTACCTCTCTAACCTGCGATGACACTTCAGCAAAAGACTTCTGCAACTCATCGTGACTCGCACAATCTCTCAACTTCCTGATCCGGATCTGAACCAATGGTTCTCAATCTCTGCTGGATCTCATTTTGACCAATTTCCCTGAAAATTTCTGCTGTTCTTCCTCTGTTCCAATCGGTTCATCTGACCACATGCTTGTCAAAGTAGACATCTCTCTGGCAGTTATTGGAGAACCACCTCAGTGCCGTTGAGTCTGCCATTTCACTGAGGCCGACTGGCAGGGATTTCAAGCAGCTGTCAAACTTCTAGACTGGTCTCCCAAAAGAAGGTTACTTCCTCCAACATCAACTTGTCCTGGGAATTATTTCAAAGAAACTTGCTCTCTCTCATGCACAGATTTATTCCATCTCGTCTTCAGTTGTCCTACCCTTCCTCCTGCCCATGGTACACTGAAGCTTCTGGCGAGGCACTTGTCCTGAAACAACTTGCCTTCGCCTCATGGAAGGCTAATCTAACTGAAGGCAATCTCAGTTCCTTCCACATCGCTCGGAACAAATGTGTCTACCCTCAGGAAAACCATAAAACAACATCTTTCTCATCTCAAGGCTGAACTCTCAAACCTCTCCCCCTTCTCCAAATCTTGGTGGCATCGAGTTAAGTCTATTTCTGGTGTATGTTCCCCCTCCATCCCCTCCCTTACCTCAAATGGCCACACAGCTGACACTACACGTGAAAAGGCTGAATACCTAAACTCCGTGTTTGCTTTGAAAGCTTGTGTCCCAAACCCATCGCTTTCTGTACCCACCTTACCCAGTCAGACCCAGCTGTTCTTGGACTCTGTGTCCTTTTCTCCTGACAAGGTGGAGAGCTTGCTGTCAAACCTCAACTCAGATTCTGCAACCGGTCCAGATGGCATCAGCTCATTTGTCCTAAAAACCCGCTCTGCTGCTCTTGCTCACCCTCTCTCTGTTCTATTCACCCTCTCATTTATTCAAGGTCATCTGCCATCTGCTTGGAAATCAGCAAACATTACCGATCTGCATTAAAAAGGTGCAAAAACAGATCCCTGCAAATACAGACCAATCATCCTTCTCCCAATCATCAGCAAGGTTATGGAATCCATCATCGCTTCAGACATTAAATCCTTCTCTTCTCCGACAACGATTTCCAATCATCAACTTAGTTTCAGACCAGGTCACTCTACCCTGGATATGCTGCTTCTGCTCTCCCAACAATGGATGGAGGTCCTCAATGCCGGACATGGGGCCACACGTTGGCTGCGATAGGAGAGGAAGTCTGCAAGCCATGAGTGGAGATGGCCTTGAATACCATGGGAAGAGAATTTGGTGAGCAGGGCAGGGTGCCCGACCATGTCAAAAGCACGTGTTAAATTTTTTTTTAGGAGAAGCTGAAGACATTTATTAAGTTTAAAATATCAGGACTGGAGTTAGATTTATATCACTCTCGGAGTAAACAGAGGCAAGTTAGGAAAATAACTCTGCAAGCCAAAAGAGAGTATGAGAAGGACATGGCTAAGAATATTGAACATAATAGCAAGGCTTTCTTTAAGTACAGGGTGGCCATAAAGTCTGGAAACATATTTTTTTTTCACTGTTATTGTTTGAAGATGTCCTTGACGAAAGGCGAATGCATTGAGGTGATACTGCTGAGTGGACGCAAGGGCTGGTCATATCAACGGATAGCAGAGCACTTCAATGCATGCCATCCTGGAAGAGCTGCCATCTCCCATAGCACAGTGGGGAAGCTGGTTCAAAAATTCAAGGATACAGACAGTGTGTTGGACAAACTTTCAATGAACTGTGCATTTTTCATGAGTGACAACACATTGAACATATCATGTATTGTTTTGTAATTTTAATCAACCATTTATAATGTATATTCACCTCTGTTTCCAGTCTTCATGGCCACCCTGTATATCAAGGGAAAAGAACAGGTTTGGACCAGTGTGGGCCCATTGAGGAATAACACCGGGAGAGTTGTTAGTGAGGGAACTGAGATGGCCGGCTTATTAAACAGGCATTTTGCTTCAACTTTTGCACAAGAACAGTCAGGAGAATTGCCAATAGCTGAGAGTATCTATTGAGGAGGTGAGGAAGGGCTTTTACAGAAGATCCAGGTTGGAGTGGAGGAAGTAAAGGAACAGCTAGGCAATCTAAGAGTAGATAAGGCTCCGGGTCCAGATAATATGCACCCGAGAGTGTTGAGGGAAGTGGCTGAGCAGGTAAGTGAGATATTAACAGATATTTTCAAAAGCTCACTGGAGTCAGGACAGGGACCAGAGGATTGGAGAGTAGCAAATGTAACACCACTATTTAAGAAAGGATCCAGAGAAGAATTGGGAAACAATAGACCTGTTAGTTTGACTTCAGTTGTGGGGAAGGTGTTGGAGACATTAATTCCAGACCGGATGAGGAACCATTTAAACAAATACAAACTAATTAAAGGTTGTCAGCATGGGTTTACCAGAGGTAGTTCCTGTTAAACAAATCTTTTAGAGTTCTATGAAGCAGTGTCTGATTGGGTACTTGATGGAAAGGCAGTGGACAGAGTATATCTCGACTTTAAGAAGGCATTTGATAAGGGACCACATCGGAGGTTGTTAGCCAAAGTGAGGGCTTGTGGAGTGGCTGGTCAGGTAGCTAATTGGATTGCAAACTGGCTTTGTGATAGGAAGCAAAGAGTGGGCGTGAGTGGGAGGATGTCTTACTGGGAGGATGCAAGTCACGCGGTACCTCAGGGATCAGTACTTGGACCATTACTATTCATTATTTACATCAATGATTTGGATAATGGGGTAAAGAGTAAGCTTTCTAAATTTGCAGATGACACAAAGCTTGGAGGTGAGGTGGATAGTAGAGAGGTGGTGATCAGATACAGGAAAGTGTTGATACTTGCATAAATTGGCTAAAAGATTGGCAGATGTAATTTAACCTGAGCAAGTGTAAGGTGTTGGGGATGGAAAACAACAATGAAAATAGATATTACAGGATGCAAGGGGTAATTTTGGAGCGTGTCACAGAGGAGAAGGATCTAGGTAATAGATATGGGAGTTAAGCAAGCAGCACAATGCCAGGCAGTGATAGTTAAAGCAAATAGGGTTTTAGGCTGTATTCAGAGGGGGGTCAATTATAAATCAAAAGAGGTGGTGTTAACATTGTACAGGAATTTAGTGAAGGCCACATCTCGAATATCGTGTGCAGTTTTGGTCACCACAACTCAGGAAGGACATAGATGACATAAAGTGAGTTCAGCACAGGGCTCATAGATTGATACTGGGCCAAGCGAGACTCAGCTATGAGAAGTGGCTGAAGGAGACGAGAGAGAGGAGATTGGGACCATACACTGTGCAGAGCGTTGGTGCTGCTTGAGCAGTCTTCTTGGCTATTGCACACAATCCTGGACGGGTCGCCACTCCGACACAGTATACCAACATGCTGGTGCTCATTTTGCCGACCTCGGAAGGATGACAGGCCGAGTTAACCCCACCTGGTATTAATTCAACAACTGAGCAGGATTTGAACTCAGGACCCTAGGCTCCAAAGCCTGCCACCCGAACCATTAAGCCAACACCAGGCCTACTGAAGGAGACAGGGCTTTCTTCAATAGAAAGGAGGTGGTTACAAGGAGATGTTTAAGATAATGAAAGGTAGAGATAAATTAAGTGAAGATAAATTATTTAACAGAGTATACCGTGACAGGACCAATGGCCATAGCCTGAGAGTAAAGAGTTAAGATTGTAGTGAGACAGGGGACTTTTACTCAGAGAGTAGTTAATGCATGGAATGGCCTCCCTGGAAAGGTAGTGGCAGCAGAAACAGTAGATAAGTTTAAATTAGAATTAGATAGGTACCTGGAAGTTATGGAGATGGGGATGTTGACAGGACTTTTAGATAGATTGAGCATTGATGGGTGATTGTGTGCATGTGTTCGGAGTGCTGTTGGTGGGAGTCTCATCAAGGGGTGTTGTGTGGTTGATGTGTGTTTTTTTTTTTTTAACCAAGCCTGTGCCCCCTCCCCTGAGGAAATTAAAAACATAAAATAAAATACAATAACTTCAAAAAAAAAACACAAAAACACTTTCTTCAAAAAAGGTCCAGGAAGGTTGGCCATGGGCCATGGGCCATGAACTTCCTGATAACATTGCGTACGGTGGACACAGGAACATCAAGATCTCTGGAGATGGACTTGTAGCCTTAAGATTGTCCATGTTTGGCTCCAATCTTGTGTCTGACCTCTTCAGACAATTCTCTGGCTTTCTTTTTTTCTGCATGCTCATTGCGTGACACACAGTGACATAAAACAGCAGAATGACTCCTTTTCTCTATTCAAACTGGTTGAATAAGTGATTTCTATATTGCAGGCACCTGCAACTCACCACAAGGAAGTTCAATTCCAAAGTAAGGGAGAATCACCTGCTTGAAATTTAATTATTTCTCACAACTTTTAAAAGGTGACAATAATATTGTCTGGGACATTTTCAGATTTCTGTGTGGAATTATGCTGAGATTTAGTAATTTTTTCAGCCTTTTTTGTTTTGTTCCACTGCAAACCAAATAAATACATCTGTGGATACCAAAATATATTTTTTAATTTCAACAAATTTTCCTGAAGAAATGGTGCATTATTTGAAAAAAGTGCAAGGGTGCCAATATTTTTGGCCATGACTACCGACGAATCGCTGTTGCCATCACTTTTGTCAGCGTTATTGGTCTCAAATTAGGAGCTTGGAGCGATTTCATGCATTATATGATGCGATTTCCCATGATCTACTCTCACGGAATAATTAAAGTATATCATCGAAATATAATTTGAGTTTGGAGGATCGGATCACGTGGACTAAATAACTCAATCTGGAGTGAAATCTGAAAATGGTAAGAAATCGGCAGTTTCGTTTTTTGCGGGTATGTTCCATGACCAATCGGCTTGCTATCGCTTGCCAAGCTAGCCGTTCCTTCTCAACAATTTCATTCGAGTTCTTGCTTGAGTGCTTAAGCCACTTGCCGAGTGCCCTACAATCGATAACAGTGCAGTTCGCGTGCCGATCAGGATGTACATTCGGCAGTTGCTCCAAGGGAGAGGTACATGTGGGTAGATTTGGATCTGTAAAGGAATTCTCCACGGGTGTGCGTGCATCCTTGTATGCTTAATTGTGCGCGCCTTGGTGGCAAAGATTCATCCTGTATCTTACGATGATGATGGGTGGTGGAGGTTTTAACTCATAACCTCAGCAGCATACGAGCGATCACGTTTTCCTTTGTCCATGTGGCTGTTTCAAAAGCAATTGGCTATTTTGTGTGGCTTGGTTTGCTTTAGAAAGGTTATATGGTTTCTCTTTGTGAGTTGTCAAGCAAAATATATTTGATAACACCCAAATTCCGAGCCGTTTGCCTTATTTACGTTTTCTAAATTGCAGAAACAATTTTTTTTTTCCACCTGTCACACGATTGGCAGCTGTTTGTAACAATTAATGTTTGTGCACATCTCCTTGAAACATCTATAATGCAGCAGTTTTTTTATAGTTTGTTTTTTGAAACTCCGCCAAAACAAGGGTGAAAGCTTCTCAAGGTTTTTGGGTTCTATACAGTATGTACTGTAGTCGGTAATCACACCGACTCCAATCTGCCGATTCCTGAAGAATTTCCGGTATCGGCCAAGCATTGTGTGTGTGTGTGTGTGTGTGTGTGTGTGTGTGTGTGTGTGTGTGTGTGTGTGTGTGTGTGTGTGTGTGTGTGTGTGTGTGTGTGTGTGTTCATAAAGTATATTCTCTCTGCTAACTCCTCTCTGTGTCTCTGTCTCTGTCTCTCTCTCTGTCTCTCTGTCTCTCTGTCTCTCTGTCTCTCTGTCTCCCACCCTTGTTCCCCCTCCCTCCTCTCACTTTTCCCATCCACCTCCTCACTCTCTTCTACCCCTCTCTCTCCCCCCCCTCCCAACCCTCTTTTTCTTCCCCCACTTGGTATTCCCGTAAGTGAAGCGACAGGTGGTATTTGCTAATATACAAACAAATAGCTGATTTTTTTTAATTAATGGAGTGTGGATAAAGCATAATCACAATGGGTCAAACATCCTCCTCCTTTTTCAAAGTTACATTGTATTTCGTTGGATGAACCCCACCTGACACATACTTGCTGAGTTTCCTTCCCTCCTCAATCTCTTCTTTTCCTGTTCGTTCCTTCTCTTGCTCGATGTGTCCAAATGTAGCTCCATTTTACCAACTCTCTGTACGATGTCTTCTTAGCCTCCGTCACCTCATTCTTCCATGAGATTAGATTTTGAAATAAATAATAAATAAACACTCATTTATGGGAAGATTAATTACAAAACGGTAAATAGTTTTTGCCTTTCTTGTTCATTACAATACCTTTCTTTGCATTTGATTAATTATTGTTTGACCTCTTGATGGAATCGTTTTGTTCCATGATTCTGAGATAACATTTCTGGGTATTTATTCCTGAGTGGTTCAGATTTTACTTGGACAAATGGCAGAGTTATTTTTGTCTGTCCAGTAGATCAGTGCAGTTAAAATTGCAACCACCTGCAGTGCCTTCAGGAAGTATTCACACCCCTTGACATTTGTCACATTCTGTTGTGTTACAGCATGAATTTAAAATCGGTTAAATTTAAAATTTTGTCACTGATCTCCACAAAATACCCCATCATGACAGTCAAAACGTGTTTTCAGAAATTTTTACAAATTAATGAAGCATTAAAAAGCTGAAATGTTTTGAGTCAATAAGTATTCAACCAACCCCTTTGCTACGACACTCCAAATTGAGCTCAGGTACATCCAATTTCCTTTGATAATCCTTGCGATGTCTCTACAACTTGAATGGAGTCCACCTGTGGCTAATTCAACTGATTGGACATGATTTAGAAAGAAACACACCTTTCTATATGACGTCCCACAGTTGATAGTGCCTGCCAGAGCGCAAACTCTACCATGAAGTCCGTAGAAACCCCCAAGATAGAATTGTGAGGAGGTATAGATCTGGGGAAGGGTATAAAACAATGTCTAGAGTGTTGAAAGTTCCCAAGAGCACAGTGAGCTCCATCATAAGGAAATTGAAAGAATATGGAACTGCCCAGACTCTTCCTCGAGCTGGCCGTCCAACCAAACGGAGTAACTGGGCAAGAAGGACCTTGGTCAGGGAGGTGACCAAGAACCCAATGACCACTCTGAGAGAACTACAGAGTGCCTTCACTGAGATGGGAGAAACTGCCAGGAAGACAGCAATCTCTGCAGCACTTCACAAATCTTGGCTTTCTGGGAGAGTACCAGACAGAAGCCACTCCTGAGAAAAAGACACACGACAGCACACCTGGAGTTTTCAAAAAGGCACATTAAAGACTGAGAGCATGAGGTCAACGATTCTGTGGTCTGATGAGACGAAAATCAACTCTTTGGCCTGAATGTAAGGTGCTACATCTGGCAGAAACCGAGCACAGCTCATCACCCATCCGCCACCATCCTGACCGTGAAGCATGGTGGTGACAGCATCACGCTATGCAGATGATTTTCAGTGGCAGGAACTGGGAGACTTGTAAGGATAGAGGGAATAATGAATGGAGCCAAATACAGGTAAGTCCTTGAGGAGAACCTGCTTCAGAGTGCAAAAGACCTTGTGCTGTTGTGAAGATTTATCTTCCAACAGGACAATGGCCCCAAGCATGCAGCCAAAGCAACACTGGAATGGCTTAAGATCAAGAATGTGAAAGTCGTTGAGTGGCCCAGCCAAAGCGCAGACTTGAATTCCATTGAGAATCTGTGGAAAGACTTGAAGATTGCTGTTCACCGACACACCCCATCCAACTTAACAGAGCTTCAGCAAATCTACGAGGAAGAATGGGAGAAAATCCCCAAATCCAGATGTGCAAATCTGATCCAGACATACCCAAGAAGACTCGAAGCTGTAAAAAAAATAATAATAATAAAGTGTGAATACTTTCTGAAGGTTCTGTAAATTCGAGAAAATATTGATTTATTCTTCTTTATTGTCATGTGTTCACACTTTTACCCTAAATGCACTCATAAAATCCCTTTAGTGTTGGTTTTTGGTGGAGCTTTATTCAAATGTTGAGGCTTAAGCAATGGGTGAAGTTGAGGATGAATCTCCTGACGAGTCTTCATTCCTTCCTACATTGCCTGTATCATCCAGGAGCTCATCCCTCTGATCCTGTGCACAGCTTGTCTGCACCCGAACCCCAAGGAGCGGGATCACCTTCTGCATAGCCTCTTTAATCTCATTAAGAGGCCTGACAACCAGCAAAGGTAACATAGGCCATTTTAGGAGATGCTTTTTGTTATGTGGAAACAATTTATGATATGTATGCGCCAATAGAAGTGAATATTTTTGTGGTGTTTTTTGTTGTTGTTGTTGTTGTTGCCATGCTGTTGCTTAATGGCTACCACTGACGTGTGCAGGCAGATGATTCTGACAGGATGTGTTGCATTTGCACGGCATGCTGGACCCACACGGGTAGATGCTGAACTACTGCCACAGTGTTGGGAGCAGGTGATTAAGAGCTTTATAAGCACAAAGTAGCTCTGAGTCAGTCAGTGCAGTGTCGACATCATCGTCGTCGTCGTCATCTACAACAAATAATTCCAAAGAGCAGAAGGGATTAAACAGAAGAAGTCACCGGTTATTGATTCGGGTTATCAGGGCGATTGATGTTAACACTGCGTTGATCAACAGTTGAGTTTTTCTTGTCGATCATTTTCACAATGCCATTTTCATACAACTCTTTCCAATCGTTATGACGGTGACATTATTGTTTCCACATGGAAACACTAACTTCACACTAAAAAAAAAAAAATGTTTTGAGATGGTCTTTGTAGCATAGATATTGACTGCCATGATTATGATGGCCAGCATCACTTTCAGAAGAGGAAATTGATTTTGGCAATTGGTTGTCGTCCATGTGACACAATTGCAAATGATCACGTGAGTAAACGGTTATGAATGTAAACATTTTATCGCAAAGAGGAATAATTTGATTCAGAGATATAATCGACTAGTCGAGCATCATCACCATGCATATGGAATGTATTGCGAAAAGGAGGTGTGTGTGTGTGTGTGTGTGTGTGTGTGTGTGTGTGTGTGTGTGTGTGTGTGTGTGTGTGTGTGTGTGTGTGTGTGTGTGTGTGTGTGTGTGTGTGTGTGTGTGTGTGTGTGTGTGTGTGTGTGTTTTCGTTTTTCTGGCCTTCCCTCATATAATAACAGCTGAAGATAGAACTTTCCAAATATTTTGTGCAATTTGTGGAGGGAGTGTAATCACAACCCCTCTCTTCTTGGCCGAACCAAAGCATAGAGGAGCACAGAGAACAAATGTAGTGATATTGTGAAACTCTTCTTATTCAAAGGTACTGCAGCTAATTGAATCGTCTTTCTTTCTTTCCTTTAGATTAGCCACAAGTACCCGGAACGGCGACTTCTTGTGGCTGAGGCTTGTGGTGCTCTCGCTCCTTACCTTCCGGTAAATTAACAACTGCTACTTTCTGGTGGTCATGCTCTGAGATTAAAGTGGAAGGAAGAGAAAGATGCTGTGCCCACCTTTTTCATCTAAATTGATCAAAATTCTTTGATTCCTTTTCATTGTTTTAAAGCTTATCCGAAGATCATAATCTGCCCACCCCCACATCTTCACAGTTCAGCCTCCTCTGTCCATTCCCTTACTACGCAATGTTCAATTGTATCCTTTTGATTTTTTTTTTTTACTACTCCTTGTACCATCTCACATTGACCCCTCCTGCCCCCTCCCTACACTGCGAAACTGGTCTTTTATCTCCAGCCAGAGATGAGGTCCTCCCTGGTGTTGTCCATGCTGCAGCAAATGCTCATGGAAGACAAGAGCGATACAGTGCGTGAGGCTGTCATCAAGAGTCTCGGTGTACTAATGGGTTGTGTGGATGATCCCAATAAGTATTCGCAGGTAAATGTCTCCTCGTCTTTTCTCTTCTACCGCCATTATTGTTTTCGTCCTCCATCTTTTTCTTTTTTTTTTTCTTTTTTTTTGTATACCTTGGTCGAGGCTCGTATGAGAGCGAACACACAACTCACAGCAAGGGGGCATGACACAAGAGGGGCGGGAGTGGAAGGGACAAAACAGTGGGGAACAGACACATTAGGTGAACTGTGGAAGGGAGAGGGATGGGGATGGGACGGGGAACATGGCAAAGAGAAGATGGACATTACAGGGACTTTCAGGAAGGAAAGCAGGGGAATTGAAGGAAGTGGGCTTGGGTGGATTATATAATTATCTGGGGTAGAAAAGATCGAGGATTTGGATGGGGGAAGATAAGAGGTGGTGGTGAACAGCTGTTTTGAAAGCCTGGAGGGAAGAATGGGAAAGAATAGAGTGAGGAAGTTTATTCCAAAGGCGGGAAAAAGAGGAATGAAAGAGTGAAGATGAGCAGTGATTCGTGATTTTGGTAGTTTTACCAGAAGGGGGTTGTTGGTGGACCTTGAGCACCCTGTGGAAATGTGGTGGGGACAAATCGCAGAGAGAGCAGGGGGGGGCAAGGCTGGAGAGGAGTCGGTAGAAGACAGAAAGACCACCGACCAACCTGCGGTGATTGAGTGAGAGGGCCAAAGACTCAGCTTCATTGCAGGAGATGCCGATGATCTTAAATGCCCTGGTTTCGACAGCGTGAAGCTGAGAAAGGTGGGAGGCAGGAGCGCCAGCCCAGAGGGGCGAGCAGTACTCCATCAGGCTACGGACAAAAGCTTTGTAAGAGGGCCGAGGAAGGACTTTGCACGACGGAGGATTCCCAGTCGGTGAATGGCTTTTGAGGCGAGGCTGGAAATGTGACTTTCACAGGAAAGGTTATGGCAGATAGTGAGACCCAGAAGCTTGAAAGAAAAGACTTCTTACAGAGGATTGTTGAGAAAGTGGATGGGGGGGTTTTCTAAACGGTCCTTTCGAAGAGACAAAGTGAGAGTATGAGATTTGTCTGGATTGAAAGACATGTTCCGTGTGTTGGACCAGTTTGTGATTTTATCCAGATCTGCAGTGAGCGAAGAAGCTGCTGCTTGCCGGTCTGAGGGATGACAGATGGTACGGCAGAGGGTGGAGTCGTCGGCAAAGAGAAATAGAGGATTTTCCAGAGAGTCGGAGAGATCATTGATGAAAACCAGAAAAAGAACAGGGCCCAGAACGCTACCTTGAGGAACTCCAGCCTGCACAGGAAGAGGGGATGAAAGAACTCCATTTAGGGCCACACGTTGACTGCGACAGGAGAGGAAGTCTGCGAGCCATGAGTGGAGATGGCCTTGAATACCATGGGAAGAGAGTTTGGTGAGTAGTGCAGGGTGCCAGACTGTGTCAAAAGCACGTGATATGTCCAGGGATACGGCTCGGATTTCCTGTCTGGCATTGAGGACCTCCATCCATTGATGGGAGAGCAGAAGCAGCATATCCAGGGTAGAGTGACCTGGTCTGAAACCAAATTGATGATTGGAAATCAAGCCATTGGAGAAGAGGAAGGATTTCATGTCTGAAGCGATGATGGATTCCATAACCTTGCTGATGATTGGGAGAAGGCTGATTGGTCTGTAGTTACAGGGATCTGTTTTTGCACCTTTTTTTGCAGGGCAGTGATGTTCGCAGATTTCCAAGCAGATGGCAGATGACCTTGGGCAAATGAGAGGGTGAATAGAACAGAGAGAGGGTGAGCAAGAGCAGAAGAGCAGGTTTTTAAGACACGTGGGCTGATGCCGTCTGGACCGGTTGCAGAATCTGACCCAGGTTTGACAGCAAGCTCTCCACCTTGTCAGGAGAAAAGGATACAGAGTCCAGGGACAGTTGGGTGCGACTGGGTAAAGTGGGTAGAGAAAGTGATGGGTTTAGGACACAAGATTTAGCTGCAAACACCGAGTTTAGACATTCAGCTTTATCACGTGTGGAATCAGCAGTGCGGCCATTTGAGGTAAGGGAGGGGATGGAGGGGGAACATACACCAGAAACAGATTTGATTAAACGCCACCAGGATTTTGAGGAGGGAGAGAGGTTTGAGAGTTCAGACTTGAGATGAGAAAGATGTTGTTTTCTGGCTCTCCTGAGGGTAGATACACACTTGTTCCGAGCTTTGTGGAAGGAACTGAGATTACCCTCAGTTGGGTTTGCTTTCCATGAGGCAAAGGCAAGTTGTTTCAGGACAACTGCCTCGCCACAAGCTTCAGTAAACCAAGGGCGGGAGGAAGGGTAGGACGACTGAACTCGAGAGGGGATAAATCTGTGCATGAGGGAGAGCAAGTTTCTTTGAAAGAATTCCCAGGATGAGTTGATGTTTGAGAAAGTAGTGATAGGAGACCAGTCTGTAAGATTGATGGCTGCTCGGAGACCCTGCCAGTCGGCTTGAGTGAAATGCCAGACTCAACGGCGGTGAGGTGGTTCTCTGATAACAGCCAGAGAGATTCCAGAGATTGCTTTCATTATTTACGAACTGCATCTTTACTTGCTTGTCACAGATGAGGAGAGAGAATAATGTTGGAAAATCCAAGACCAAAATGAACATGGACATATGATAGCAATCAAATAGATAATTCATTTTTATCTTGTTGTATATTACCACTTTGTTATTTAATTCATCCACTGCGCTCTGCCCTAATCTTGGTGAATGTTTGACCATAATCTACTTTCCTCATTTGATTTTTTTTTTAATTTTATTTATTTTTATGTGTATATTTAGCCAGTGCCAGTAACAAAGTGATTTGTTGAGTTAATCCACAGTAATGCCACGACCAACACTAATGTGGGACAGGAGTAATTAGAAAATGTGTGCGAGCTGTCTCCTGTACTCTGGCCAAATTCTCAATTTCTGCTCTAACCTACAGGGGTCCTGCACCAGTGGTACAACTCCTGCCCCAGAAAATGATGCCCACCCATAGTCATGTAGTACACAGCAAAGAAGAAGAAGATGAAAATTTGCGTGTTGCAGTTATAGTTATGAAAGAGCTCTGAGGTAATGTCTGTCCGTCTGCTGGTGTGTATCAGTCGGTAGACTGTAAGTGAGGATGACCTGGAAAAATTGTCTGTCCTATATCTGTATTACAAACAACCATGGTGTTCTCTCAGTCTTTTTCCAGCACAGTCCAGCTTCAGTCTTCACGTTGAACGCTATTTCTCGTTTAGTTATGCACAAAATTATCTCCTATGTAACCTTTCTTATCACACGCTCAATACTCCCAAGAGCAACTGTTCCTGTTTCTGCAGACTAGGTACCAGTTAAGTTCTTTCTCCACCTGTTTTCTCTGCCATCAACTTTGAGTTATGCTCAGGATGGCCAAGTGAAGTTTACCTGTTGTATTGTACATACAGTACGTATAAAAGCATTCAATTATGCGAAAGGATGCACGGATGGCGATGCAAAGTCTCCACCCTCTTCAATGATGTCTCTCATCTTAATGATAGCCAGGCAGTAGCTTCTTACCTCACTTACTTCTCTTCACTGTCTTCCATCTCTTCCCTCTCTTCCGAACTTCACAGTCACAGGCTTGTCACTTGGAATATGTCTTTCAATCCCGACAAATCTCACATTCCCATTCTCTCTCTCTCTCTGTCTCTCTGTCTCTCTGTCTCTCTGTCTCTCTGTCTCTCGGTCTCTCGGTCTCTCGGTCTCTCGGTCTCTCGGTCTCTCGGTCTCTCGGTCTCTCGGTCTCTCGGTCTCTCGGTCTCTCGGTCTCTCGGTCTCTCGGTCTCTCGGTCTCTCGGTCTCTCGGTCTCTCGGGCTCTCGGGCTCTCGGGCTCTCTCTGTCTCTCTCTGTCTCTCTCTGTCTCTCTCTGTCTCTCTCTGTCTCTCTCTGTCTCTCTCTGTCTCTCTCTGTCTCTCTCTGTCTCTCTCTGTCTCTCTCTGTCTCTCTCTGTGTCTCTCTCTGTCTCTCTCTGTCTCTCTGTCTCTCTGTCTCTCGGTCTCTCGGTCTCTCGGTCTCTCGGTCTCTCGGTCTCTCGGTCTCTCGGTCTCTCGGTCTCTCGGTCTCTCGGCCTCTCGGCCTCTCGGCCTCTCTCCCATCTACTTTTTTAATCCTCTTGAATAAGTTCAGTCACTCAAATCTTTTGATCTCATGATCACCCACAATCTTTCTTGGGAAAACCACATTTCAAAGTTGGCCTCTAATGCTAGATGCTCACTGAGCATCCTCCATCGTACAAAGTCCTTCATTGGCACACCGGAACTCCTATCAACAGGCAGGTCAGTGGTCTGTGTCTTCTACCATCTCCTCTCCAGCGTCGCCCCCCCCCCCCACTCTGTGATCTGTCACCCCCCCCCATTTCCTCATATTTCCGCAGGGTGCTCAAGGTGCACCAGTAACCCCCTTCTGATAAAACTACCAAAATCAAGAATCGCTGCTCACATCCCTCTCCCTTCCACAGATCTCCTAATGTCTCTGTTCCCCACTGTTTTGTGCTTCCCTCTCCCACCCTGCTCATCTCCTGCTCCTCTTGTTGTATATTCTGTGTTAGCTCTCATACGAGCCTCGACATTGTATATATGCTTTTTTTTTTTTAAATACCCTGGTATCCTCAAGGCTTTGGAAACGTGTGTGAAGGTTCGCCTCGATCTGTCCAGCCGTTCTGGAGAAGATTTTTTTATAGGTTATATAGGTTTTATAGGTTTATAGGTTTATAGGTTTTTATAGCCAAGCCATGTGATCGATGATGTCATTTTTTTTTTCTTTGGAGAAATTTCTCCCTGGATGACCCTCAAAAATGTTCATACCGATTGGAAGTCGTGTTCTCCATTTGCAATGATTATTTTATGACGTCATAAAATAAAAATCATACTTGTTCCGCTTGTGGAGTACTTGGAATGTGCCAAGTTTCAATTTTTTTCCTTCGTGCAGTTTCAGAGATCCGAGGTCCAAAAGTTTTTGTTTTACAGCATGGCTGCCACACCACGTGACCTATGATGTCATAATTATCTTTCAAGCATTCAGCATGAGTCGTCGCCCCGATGGTGAAAATTTCGTCTCAATTCTACAAGCTGTTGCGGAAAAAAATTCTAAAGTTCTTTGCGGACAAACAAACAAACAAATGCTCCAGACCAACATACTTGGCAAAAAAAAATTTCCACCATGTAATAAACAAAGATGTCATTGATAGCACGATACTTGCAATATCCATAAAACAAATTTGACTTCAAAAATAATTGGAGGTTGAATTCAGTCACCTGATATGGAAATACTCTTCAAATTTCAAGTCAACAGGATGAAATTCCACCAAGGGTCGTTGACCTTTGGTCTCTTTTGACCTTTTGGTCCATGTTGAACTCAAAAATAATTGGGTGGCTGAACTCGGTGACCTGAAGAAAAAAAATCCTCTTCAAATTTCAAGTCAATGGGATGAAAATCAAGGATTTTAGAAATCTCACTGAAGTTGTTGACCTTTGGCCCATGTTGACCTTTTGACCTCAGAAACAATAGGCTTCTTGCTTTTGACAAATTACCATGTGGTGAAATTTCGTGAAAATCGGTTTTAAATTGTGACCTCTTGGTGATGAACACACAGACAAACAGAATAACACACTCAACCATCCAACGTACTTGAAAAATCTCTGATTTTTTGCAAGTAACAAACAGACAAACAAATGGACCCAATGCAGTACCTTCTCCTCTGGTGAGGGTACTTATCCGATATGGTCTGGCACCCCGCCCTGCTCACCAAACTCTCTTTGCCCGGCATGAGCGAAGACCTTGCCCGGCACTGAGAGAAGCGTCCCCTCGGATGTTATTGTAGTTCTGGCGTTCGCCCTTCCCTTTCCAGAGAGGGACAACAAGGCCCCTCTTCCACTCAGTTGGGATGATGCATGTGCTTCAGGCAGAGCACAGAACTACAAGCAACGACGTGAGTACAGCATTTCCACTAGCCTTGAGAGGTTCAGCATAGATGCCACAGATTCCAGGAGCTTTACTGCCTTTTAACCGGTTCACCGCAACCTGTGTTTCCACAAACGAAGGTGGATCACAGTTGATTGGAGGGTCAGCAGTTGCGATAGTTACACCCCAACATCCAACTCAACAGCTGGTGGATCAGCCTGGTACAGCCGCTCAAAGTAACCGGCCCAGCGGACCTTCACTTCCGATTCCCCTGTCAAGAACTCACCAACCACAACAGTAACTGTAGGACACCTGAGGAATGGGCTTGGAGAAACGCAATGCACAAATTCCTTTGTAAGCAGGACGAGAATCACTTGACCACAGGTGATCTCTGCCCCTTCACAAGTTCCTCCCTGTCCGCCCTCAGCGAGCATACAGTTTTTTGCCGAAGTTCCCTGAATAGCTCAGCTTTGCCATCAAGCCTGGCCCTGCAACTCTGCTCAATGGTATCCAGTGTCCGTTGGGAGACAAAGTTGTTCTTTGCCTGACAGTGGGTTCCAGCGACAACATCAAAGATGGTAGTCTTGATGGCACCCCACAATTCTTCCGGATCCCCCGAAACACCTCGACCACCTAAATTCCCACTTAACCTTTTTGCAAACTCCTCAGCCACCCTCTCATCTTTGAGCTTCCCAACATTCATCCTAGGCTGGGATGGTACCATTTTCCTGGATACAAGCTGCAACTTCAGAGTTGATACAGCAAGCTTGTGGTCAGTATTGAGGAATTAAGCACTCCAGTAGACCCTGCAGTTCTGAAGCATCCTCCAGCGACTATTAATGAGTACATGGTCAGTTCTCTTTTGTCACACCACCAGCGTTGGAATGCCAAGTCCAGCGATGAGCCTCTGCGAGCTGAAACCATGAACCAGCCATCCTAAGTCCATGATCTTGCAAAGTCAAGGAGCTTGGTGATGCTATTCTATCTGGTTCACAGTTCCAGACCCATGGGGACCAACACATGTCTCATAATCATCCCTATCAGTGCCAGTCGATGCAATGAAATCCCCTGAGTGGGAGAGCATCACGCGTGGGGCACCGATCAACCACAGACTCCAGCACAGCATAGAATGGTTCCTTCACAGTGAGATCACTCGCTTCAGTCGGAGCAGACCAGGGAAAGGGCAACCAAGGAGTGACAAATCCTGAGTCTCATAATGCGCTTGTCGACCGGTGTTACCTTAATTATCATGGGAGTCAGCTTATTAGACACGGCTGCAGATATTCCTTGGGCACGGTAACCATCAGAGCGACCAGACCAGCAGTCGGTGTAACCACCCGCCGTGATCTCACCACGATAAAGTCTCTGAATCTCAGCGAGTGCTGCAATACTGATAGTCAAACGCTGGAGCTCAGATGGTGGCAAAGACAGGTGATCATCGTCTCTTTGAGTGAGGACATTCCAAGCACCCACCCGAAGGGACAGCCTCAGGTAAATTTGAGGAGACCACCATCTGATGGACGACACCTCAGTACCACCCCGACACACCAACACAACCTGACTCAGGAAGGTTACCTGTGCTTTTCCTCCTATCATCAAAGAATGGGTTCCTAAAGACTTTTCCCCAATCCCATCACCCAGTGAGCTGCCCTGCGAAGGGCAGCTTCACAGGAGGCACTCCCAGGGAGTGGGTTTTTTTTGTTCATTTTGGGGGTTTTTTGTGTATGTTGCGGAATGAAGTGTTTTGCGGTGGCCGAAGTGGAAGTCCTGCCACCAACCTCATGGAAACAGGTAACCCAACTGTAGGAGGATGCCTGCCGACACAGTTGGGCACTAGATATGGATGACCGTTGGCTCACAAGGAGCTCCTCCACCCTTTGATAGATTCTGTTAAATTCTGTCTGAGCTGTTAGCCGTGGCCTGGATTGAGAGATCGGTCAGCTGTGAGAAGAAGCCTCAGATATATGAGGTCCACATAGTGAGGGACACTGAAGGAGGCATTAGGATGGTGCGGGACAGGTGGGATACTCGGGTGATGGACTAGGGGTGGGGTGGAGTGGGGGAAGGGGGAGGAGGCTGGGACAGTGTGGGCTGTCAGTAAAGATGGGAGGGGGCTGGACGGAGAGTGGGAATATGGTAGGGGGCAGGATGCAGCAGGAAGGTGGGAGGGGACGCGACGATGGGGCAGGGTGTGCGGCTGATGGGAGGAGGAAGTGGGAGGTGGCAGGACAAGGGGATGATGGGTGGTATGGGATGAGGTCATTTGAGGGGGGGTCAGGGCGAGTGGCAATTGAGGGGGGCTGGGACGAGTGGCAATTGAGGGGGCCGGGATGAGTGGCAATTTAGGGGGCCGGGATGAGTGGCAATTCAGAGGGGCCGGGACGAGTGGCAATTGAGGCAGGCCGGGACGAGTGGCAATTGAGGGGGGCCGGGATAAGTGGCAATTGAGAGGGGAGGGATGGAGGAAATTGAGAGGGGTGGCGAGGGGGAAGCCGAGAGTGGGCAGGATGAGGAGGAGGCCGAGAGGGGTCAGGATGAGTGGAAATCCAGTAGGAGGGCATCGAGGGGTAGGTTTGGGGGAAAGCTTTGATGGGGCACAGTGAGTGGGAAGCTTTGAGAGAGTGGAGCGAGGAGGACCACGGAGAGGATGGGGTGAGGGGAATCTTGGATATGGTGGGGTGAGGTGGGGGCATGAAGTGGAGGAAAGCTGAAGAGGGAAGATGTGTAGGAGGGGTGGGGTTGGAAGGATGTGGGCTTGTGGAACATGTGGGCAGGGGTACTGCCAGAGGGGTTTGAAGAACATGAAGTGAAGAAAAACAAAAAACCACTAAACAAATGTGAAGCTGATTTAGTTGTTGTATTTGCCTATTTGACATTTTGTAAAAAACAAATTTCTCTCTTTAAACTTCCCATATCTCAATTTGTTTTTGTGGTGGGTGAGGCCCGAGTTCATTAACTCAGGCCTGTTCTGATTCGTCCGTGTCCTCCCCAGGGGTTTGAGCTGTTGACCATAGCACTTTGCGACCCTTCTGCGAAGGTGATCGCGGCCACACACCAGGTTTTCCTGCCAGCGTTTGCTTATTGGGCGGCGGAACTTGGGCGACTGCAGTCTCACCTTGTTCACACTCTGATCAGCCGCATTGAGACACTGGTGAGGGTGCGTTGCCCTCCGTTTTACATTTTTCTTCATCACTTGAAAATGTTCTTTGTTGTGTGTTCACCTACAATGTGCAGACCATTTGTTATAATTTTGCTGCATGTGATGCTTTTTGGTCTTGGTCCCTTGAGGTACTTGCTCAATAATGAACACTCCTTCATTTTCTGATGCATTACACACATAGTTCTCCATAACAGCCCCAGGCCGACAGTTTACGTACACTGACTGAGCGGGAAACTGCTGGCTGTTTGAGCTGGAGTTTTAAAATAACATCATTCAAGTTGTGATGATTAATTTTACCTTTTCTATATCTGTTGAAAGAAGTGCTTCATAAACTGTCAATGTTGTTGTATTTGGGTTATTTTTATTTTTTTTCAATGAAAACTTTCCCATGTCCTCTCAAACAAATCCTTGAATTGTGAAATTTGGCACTTTCCCAATATAATAATCGCATGTTCTCATCATGAACGATCTGCCGATTGGACGACTTTTACCAATATGACTGTGTAACACAACTTTGAACTCGGTGTGCTCATTGAAGGTGCCAGTTTTTCATTCGACAGACACCTAGTTTCACAAGTGAGGAACACCCTGTATACCAATGTGAGGTTGATGCACCTTGGCTTGCTTCATGAGGTGCAAGTGAATGTTTTATGAAAGGCCTGTTGACCTTCCAAGTCTGAACTGCATCCCACTATAATCAATACCTGGGTTTATCAACCAGCAGCCTAATTACCACAGGTGGTACAATCGTGGAAAATCTTCCAAAAACAAAACGGTTTTGTAACTATTGTTGAAGTTCTTGGATTTATCCGGTTACCTGACCCGAATCCCAGCGGACTGCATCAAAGCAGCTGTGGCGGCCGACCGATCCGGTTGTCCCGGGCCGGATCACAAATTTGTCCACGGTGCCATACTGAATGGAACCACCAAGCCAGCAGATGCACAGCAATTATTCGGTTCCAAGTGCCTGATCTCGAGCAATGACTGAGTGGAGTTGTGAGGCATATGGCATGGCCTCATTATGCGTGCGAATCACTCGTATACATTTTGTACTTTAACGGACGTGCACAATTGCAATCGCGATCACTACCACCCAAATTCACTCGGAAACAAAGTGGTTTTAAAATATAATTGGGAGAACACAGGACAGGAACACAAGGTGAAAGCAATCAATCGCGAACAATAAACGTCCACTTGACCCTCTACCGAATACGTGCTCAGGAGTCAAACAGACTTTAGTCTATGTGCTTTTCTTGACGCTGGACTTGCTCATCTACAGAGACATGTTGCTTTTACTTCGACACATTGCTCATGTGAGCGCCAGTTTCAAAGTGTCTGGAGAGATCGAAGCGACCAGATGCCGCTCCTTTGACAGACCTGCAACATGTGAAACAGTGAGTGTATTCTGGTCCATCTGTATTAGCTTTGGCCATCCCCTTGAAATCTTTATCCGACTCATTCCTTTTTGTGCCACCCATGACCAGTTTTTTGTTTCTTCGGTGCATTCAATATGCTTACACCAGCGCTGAGCGTTGGACACGCTGGGCCCTGGGTAAAAGTGACTAGCTCAGGGCACTGTTATTAATGGGTTTTTTATTTTTATTTTTTACCAATTTCCGATTGGCCAAAACAAAAACCTATGACAAGATAAGTATATTTAGATAATATGTTTTTGATATTTGTAGAAAAGTTAATTTTTCTTGACATTTGCGAAAGTGGAAATCAGGTCGTGGTCAGAAAACAAATCGTGTGAATATTATTGCCCAATCCATGGAGTCCTTTCAGAGAGCCAATGAGCGTTGCGGATACCAAGAGATCTCAGAACTCGTCTAATGACTTATGGAGCTCGAGGTTCCCTTTCATGCAAGACATTATAGTTTATTTCAAGCATCACACAGCACGTCAATGTTTAATCGCGACTGTAATTCCACACCACCATGACCATTGAGTGAATAGACTCCAGGAAACGCAAGAGCGCCATACTTTGATGAAAAATAAAAACAAAAACATACAATTTCTGCGCTATGCCATAGGAGCTGGAAATCCTGAAATAATCATACAAACTACGGGAAACCATATGACTTCACATTTAAGGAAGCCTGAGGCCAACATGTACTGTCGCATTCACAAGGCCCATGATGCCTATCGGCTCGACACTTTTGATATTTGATAATCCTTTTAACAGTCGCTTTGGTCATTTTACACTGAACGGAAAACTTGTGGGGATGGTATGGTGAATATGACAGCTCCTAAGATCTGTTAGGCTCACCAAAGCACCTTATTGGCTGACATATGATTTTTTTTTCAGGTTATGCAAATATGGCTGGCGTCATGCCAGCTGTCCAACCAATGGATATAGATCAGCCATACAAACACTTGCTCCATTATATATAGACTATTAACCCCCGTTTGACTTTGTCCGAAACGGGGGCTGATGGATTTGGTGTGCGTGCGTGCGTGTGCGCGCGTGTGTGCATCCACAACCATTTCTCAGACATGCATTTACTGATCTTCTTCAAACTTGGCACACAGATAAGGAATGGTGGCTTACATATGGTTGTCATTTTGTTTTGCGATCAGATCCAAGATGGCTGAGTGGCAGCCATTTTAGTTGTAAAAAAAATAAAAACAAACCCATTGTCGAACACATCCTCATCCATTTCTCAGACATACATTTACAGGTGTTGTTCAAAGTTGGCACACAGATATTGAATGATGGCTTACATATGCACATCGTTTTTTTTTTTTTTTAATCAGTTCCAATGTGGCTGACTGGTAGCCATTTTGTTACTGAAATGTGTCCCCAACCATTTCTCAGACATGCACACTCCATTTTTGTTCAAACTTGGCACAAGCATAGTACATGATGGCATACATTTGCACCTCACCTTATTTTGCGATCTGGTCAAAGATGGCCAACTGGTAGACTGACAGCCATTTTAGTTGTAAAAAAAAAACAAAAAAAAAACAATTATTGAACACGTCCTGAACCATTTCTCGGACATGCATTTACCGATCTTGTTCAAACTTGACACAAAGATAATGAATGATGGCTTACATATAATCGTCTTTTTTTTTTTCTTTTTTTTTGAAATCAGATCCAAGATGGCTGACTGGCAGCCATTTTGTTACTTAAATGTTACTTCACATTTTGTTCCAAAACTAACCCCCACCATTTCTCAGACACGCATGGTCCGATTTTGTTCAAACTTGGCACAAGCACAGCACATGATGGCATGCACATGCTGCTCACCTTATTTTGCGATCTGATCAAAGATGGCCGACTGGTAGACTGACAGCCATTTTAGTTTTACCTAAATATAGGCTCGTCCTTTAACTCCAAACAACAAAATTACTAAAACAACGGGAGCGATGACATTTTCTGTCTTTTTTACTTGTTATATTTATTCCGGTATTATCAATGTTTTGCTCCTTTTAATTACTGTTCTGATTTATTATTATTTAACTCCGATAATGTTGAAAAATATATAAACATAGGTTGTTTTTTTTTTCTTTTTGTGTATGTGTGTGAAGATTCATTCACACTTTCATTCATTTCATTCATTCATATTCAAGTTTGATTGGCCTGAATGGTTTATCCCTTAGGAGGCAGAGTATGGATTGGATGAGACCCAACTGCATGCCCACCTGTCAGCTCTGCAATCGCTCATCACTGCACTTTACTCCCATGTGTTACTCAACTCACCCTTTGCTCTGGATGTTCAACCTTCCAGTCCTGTACCTGCTGTGGAAGGTTTGTTCAGGGATTGTAAATTTTTCGAGTTTATTTTCACCAAAGCTTCCAATTTCTAACTTCTATATTGGTGACACAACTTCCAAATAATTATGCTGGGAAAGGGTGCAGCTATATCCTGGGATTCTGATTCTATTCTTGTTCTTTGATAACAGGGACAATCTTCCCTTTTGTCAGGTATGATTTTGACAATTGGAGGATGGTTGTTTTCATTTCCATCGATCTCAGCTTCACTGCAAGTCCTTTTTTTCCTTTCACAGGAGTGAGGCTCATGAAAGAGCAAGGTATAATTGACAGAGACAAACTTCAAGGTCATAAACAAACAGGAAAAGGGAGGAGGGAGCAAACGATGAAACTCACAAATATAATGGTTGGGTTATGAAAGGTTAATGGGGGTAATAAATGTGAAGGGTGACAAGAGATGGCAGTGCATTGCTTGCTTTCGAAGCCCTGGAGGGAAGAGTGAAACAGAACACCCTCCAGAAGGTGGTTCCATATATGGGAGAAGTAATGAGTAAAAGAGTTTTATGGTGTGCAGTGAATGTGGATTTTGGAAGTTTAACCAGGAGGGGTTGTTTGGTACCAGAAGCGATTACATGCAGTCACGGGTGACTTACATATGCACATCACGGGTGACTTAACGACACACACGGTGATGATTCACCCAGCCTGTGAAGCACCGGGAGGACAGTTTAGAGATGGGTTGGGATTCAAATTCAGGCTACACAGAGCGAGCATGCGTACCTCTCGGCTTTGTTGCCGTGATGTACCGATTCCTTACTAAAGAACTGAAAGAAAAAAATTCTCATTGTGATCATATAATTTACTTTGCCTTCCTACCTCCATTGTAGAAACACTGTATCCCAATTTAATGTTGAAGAACGTGCCAAGTTGCTTTACCACGCAATTAACGAAACGTTTGAAGAAACTTTTAAAAGCGAAACATTTAATTTTTATTTGTATTTATCTATGCTGAAGTGACGGGTCGGATAACGTCGTCAAAAACGGAAAACGTCGTCAAAAATAAAATTTCACATTTTCAGTGAGGCAGCCACCCCCTGTTACATCGCAGAACAACACGTGGCTGCCACAGGTGAGTAACCCTGAACTTTGTTCAAGTCAATCTATGTGCAGTATTCCGTGCTCGTGCGAATATTGTAGAGTGCTTGCTGAAGCACTCCAATGATACAGTTGATAAGAAACAGCTTCCTTGGCACGCAATTGGTAATCACCGAACCGTCATATTAAACATACACCTCCCGGAGATGCCCGGAATGTCAAATATGTCTGAATTGGACAAACGAACACTTTTCTAGGAGTACGAACTGCTTGTAAGTTCGATTCTGAAGATTAAATTTTGTAATTCTCCTTCTTTTAAGAGATACTCGTGGTGATCGCATGTGCGGAAATGAAATAAAGCAACGAATACTGAAGTCTCCGGGTGTTTATAAGCATTGCAGTGTACCCAGTGATTCGTAGCGATGATGAACAGGCATTCGATGAGTGAGGAAAGTGGGAAAAAAAGCAAAAAAACTATATCGTTAAATCGTTGTGGCCTGTTCCGAGTCACAACATGGTTGAGCAGGCCAAAAAACATGGCGGCTTCAGACCCCAGCGAGGTTACTTAGGAAATGCCTTAAGACCCCAGAGGGTGAGGTGGCCGTGGATCACCTGATGAAGGATATAAATAAATAAGGCCGTTAATTATCTTCAAAAGGGGTGTTTTAATTAACCCAAACATCCAATTTTCACTCTTGCACTTCCTTGGAGTTTTCTTAGTGTGCATGCAAAGTTTCCAGCTGTTAGGTTTCATAGTTTTGGAGTTATGGAGCAGACACACACACAGAGACACACACATACATTCAGAGAATTTCCTTGTGGTGGGAGTGGTTGGAAAGGGGGGGAGGGGTGGATTGTGCCTATGATCTGACCATGGGTACTCCCAGCACATTTGTAAAATTTCTTATGGATTGGCCCAGCCATACAGGTGCATATGATAAGTGGGTTAATACATTCAATGTGGGAGATAACTAACCTATCCCATACAAGTTAGCCTCTGGATGTCATTGCTACAATTTATTGCATCTAATCTAGCATCCAAGTCTACTCCCAAAGTGGATCAAAGGAATCTGTGATATCATTTGAAAAGAGTGTTGTTATCCTGGCCAACGTCCTTCTTCTTTATGATTCGTGTGTCGGTGTGGAATGATATGACACTTGTATGCCGATCTAGTTTGCCTCCTCTTGTGGAATCAAGAACTTGTCTTACTACTGAGGATTAGTGTCGATGTGCATCAGTGGACAGGTATAACAGTGGATGATATTAACAGCATGTTGATCGAGATATGTTTACCACCATGGCAAGCAAGGAGAAGCTGATGTTTCAGGTGTTAACACTTTGTTCTCTTTGCTATGATAATAATGGGTTAATGCCCGTAACATCGGCTTCTACTTTGTTCTCACAGTCGTTAGCATACCCCGATCCACACGTTCTGTTGATTCCCTCTATTGCCGCCTCCCATGCCTGTTTCCTTTTATTTATTTATCAAATAGGACTTTTCACCCCCCCCTCCCCATTCCACCCCACCACCCCTTAAATATACTTTAAATTCTTGTCTCTGACCAATCAACGATCACTGTACTTCCCTCATTTTATCTTGCCCTTTTCTTCTTCTTGGCCATGAACTGTCCCACCATGACACATTTCCTCCCAGTGCACATGATGTTTGGATGTGTTTTTCATGAGCTTTCTGAATACTTTGTTTTTCTTCACAGTGACCCGATTTCCACGCCCAGTGTCAGCACTGCAAGATGTGGCGGTTTTGGTTGGAGGCCGGGAGAAGCTTGCATGGCTCTTGCATGCATTTGAGGTTCAGCTCCATCATGAGGGCACAGGTGGTTGGCCTAGTCTGCTCTGGATTGTTAACCAGCTGTGAGTGATAGATAAAACTGCTTAACGTTTTCTCATTATTATTCAAAAATAATTTCATCTTGATTTGTTAATATTATTTTTCACATTGATATGTTTGCTCATGGGAGAGTTGAACATGAACATTTGGGTGAGAAGGTGTCACAGGTGTTGGTTGAGGAGTGAGTTAAACGTGTTGGTGACAGTTTTTGTTACATAACTACATCAAACTTAGATATACTTTGTGATTTCTTGTTTAAAAGGCACTATATTATTATTATTATTATTATTATTATTATTATTATTATTATTATTATTAACTCACCTGGACTTTAGTCTGATGAGCTTATGTGATCAAGCAGTGTCCATAGTTGAGTGAGTGAGTGAGTCAATCAGTCAGTCCGTAAACACTGCAGTCATCATCGCTTGAACCAAACACACAATTTTGATGAAACTTCGCTACAAGCTTCATATCTGATACCTGACGAAGGTATATTGACCGCATCAAAATCTGCGCTCATTAACAGGGTCAATGGGGAGGGGAGGTGTTTGTTGTCCCCCTCCCCCCCCCCCCCGAAATAGGTATCTGCTCTCTTCTCCAAAACTACACACACAATTTCAATGAAACTTGACCACAACCTTCATCACCCATCATGTATTAAAGTTTGTTCACACCATTTAAATTATCAGAGTCTAAGGGGAAAGGGGATCTGCGGGCGGTTTGAGTGCCTGTTGTTCCTGGTCAAGGTGAGCTTCAGGACACGTGGTCCTATTTTTTTTTTATGCAAGTGCAACATTGAATAGGTTTTGTACACTTGGGACAGTGTCAAATCCTCATGGTATAACATGCATTCAAATAACATTTTGAAAAACAAATTCATTGAAGGCCACTTTTTGGCTTACTGAGTTCCCCCACCCCCATCTTTAAATGCAGCTGCTGCTTGCCAATTGGTAGGACAATGTGGACTCATCTACAAAGAAGATTTCCTGTTTCCAGAGAAGCATAGAGGCCATTTATGTACAGGGTGTTTCAAAAAGAGTGGTGCAACTTTAAATGTTTATTTACAAAGAAACAGAAACCTCAGGAACGTGAACCAAACATTTCTTGAAAGCTTATAACATGGTATTTTCTATCACTGATTGCTATGGCAGTAAGTCACTGCTAGAGTTGGTGAGAGCCTAAGGTCTGAAATTGGCATTTACACAAAATCCTTGCAATTGACGTTCTCGATGTGTGCCCCTCCGTGATTCAGACAGGCATTGATCCTGACTCCAAAGTTCTGTCCATCTTTCCTGTAGGTCTCGTGTGGCACTTCCTGGAGATTGTCTGACAGCTCCTGCTTCAGATCATCCAGTGTGACAGGGCGGTTGGTGTCGACAGAGCCCTTGGCAGCCCCCCCAGAACCAGTAGTCCACATGATCCAAGTCTGGGCTATGGGGTGCCCAGTCATGAGCGGTACCCAGGGCAACGAGGCAGTTTTTGAAGAGCTGCCACAGGAAAGTGATGGTGTCACCAGCTGTAAGCGGGGGTGCACCATCCTGCATAAACCAGGTCATGCTGAGCTGGTTTGTGGTGACCTTTTGGGTTAGATCATTATGGAACTTCTGGCGCACGTCCCGGTAGCACTCACCGTTGATCATCACTGTCCTGCTATTGTCATTCTCAAACCAGTAAGGCCCTAGTCTTCCCCATCTCGCATTGAAAGTGCAGAAGCATGTGACATTAGGCCCTTTGTGGTACCTCTCAGTGATCTCAGGTGTTCTGCACCCCAGAAAATGTTGTTGTGGTTTTTGATTGCACCATTCAAGTGGAAATGGGCTTCATCACTGAACCAGATCAGGTTGATCCAGTTTGGGTACCACTCAATCCTGTCACTGAGCCAAGTGCACATATCAAGTCTCCTCATGTCATCTTGACTCAGTTTGGGAAAAAGATGATGTGTGATGAAAAAAGATGAAAAAAAGCCTAATAGAGATGATTTGTGGGAAAAGCTTTAGTTTCTTAGTGAGGATACGCCAGACTGATGTTGGTTTGATGCCAAGCTCCCGGGAGCACCGGTGGTGGGACTTCTTTGGATTGTCCACAACAGAAACCCACACAGCGTCGATGTTGGCTTGGCTCCTGGTTACTAATTCTGGCCTGCCACTGTTACCCTTGCTCTGGTTGTGCACTGTACCCTTGTGCAATAAATGTTTCACAATACGTTGAATGGTACAACTTGTGGGTCCATCATGTGTTCTGAGGTCATATTCCTGGCAGAACCTCTGGCGGGTGTCCACATTTGATTTAGTCTCATACCAGAGCCACAACTTTTGGCTTTTGCTGCACTGTCAATGGCATAGTTTAGCTACGGAGCTAGAAATCCCAAGGAACAAATATCATGATAACACCACCAAACCCTGAAAAGGAAAATGGTATAGGGCAAAAAACGAAGAAATGCAAGGAAGTCAAAGTTGTGTCAATCTTTTTGAAACACCCTGTATGTAAGGAGCAAGACTTGGCCCAAGACTGCCTTTGAGTACTCCAGCCTCTCGTGTGGAAGAGACAGGGGGAGGGGAAGAGGAGGAGGATGGGGGTGGAGACATAAGGGAGAGAGAGAGAGAGATAGATAGATATAGAGAGATAGAGATAATGATTATGGGGGAGGGAGAGAGGGAGAGATTGTGATGGATGATGAGGAGGATGGGAGGGGGGGGTGGGAGAGAAAGAGATGATGGTTGGGGGGGGGGAGAGAGAAAAAGAAGAAGAAGGATTATGATGAGAGGGGAGTTCAGGCAGAAATTTCTACCTTACCAAATCCTGGTTACCATGATCTTTTCTTCCCCCATTAACCCTGCTCCACTCCAAACACCCCTCTCAAATTTCCACTTTCTCCTCCCTCAGAGTTTCCTTCTGTGTCCATCTTGTTCACCCATGTGTCCTCCCCTTCCCTCTCTTTCCTCCCTCCATCCATTATTTATTCAAGTCTCCCTCTATTTTGTTTTCAGCCCTGCTGTTGGTGTTCTCTACCCCCCCTCTCTCATGCTCCTTTTGTTATGTTGCATCCTGATCCATTTCATGTCTGAGCTCTTCCAGGTCTTGACATTGGAAACAGAAAATATAACCGCATCATGTAGACAGAGATTCAAACATGAACAAATTTTTACCATAAACTGTTTTTTTTTTTCCTTCCCTTACAAATTACCGAATTGAAAAACATGATCTCCCCGACACTGTAATGCCGACCATTCTTTCATTAATTATAATCAATAAATTATATGCTCTTTTGTTTTGTTTTTTTTATTTTCTTTTCCTTTTCTTGGATTTGTGGATCCTTTTATTTTCTTGGAATTAAAATTCCAGATAAGGTATTGTGATCGTGCATTGGCTTTCTGTCTCTCTGTCTGTCTGTCTGTCTGTCTGTCTGTTCGTTTGTCCGTCCGTCTACTATTTTGACTTCTGCGGCCAAACTGCTGGGCTGATCCGACTGAAATTTGGCAGCAACGTTCCTCTCCTGACTGGTAACAGGGATTGCAAAGCTCGTTCTGTTCACATGACTTTAAGTGAAAATGGCCAACTTAGTAAATTTCTTCAAAAATCTTCTTCTCCAGACCCACCAGTCAGAATGCTCCCTAATTTGGATGGCAACATTAGTCCAGGGTAGGGATGTTAAATTGCGGAGGTCATGCCGATCACGTGACCGGAAGTGTGTCAAAATGGCGGTTGCACAAATTCCTTCCAAAATCTTCTTCGCCAGACCCACCAGACAAAATGCGACCAAATTTGGATTGCAACATGATGCTATAGAGAGGGTTCAGCAAAGGGCTACTAGATTGATTCCGGGCCTAGCTACACTCAGATTTGAGGAGCGGCTGAAGGAGACAGGGCTTTTTACATGAGAAAGGAGATGTTTAAGATCATGAAAGGTAGAGATAAAATAATTGAAAATGAATTATTCAACAGAGTAGACAGTGATAGGATCAGGGGCCATAACCTAAGAGTAAAGAAGAGGAGAGTTAAGACGGTAGTGAGGGAGAGATCTTTTACTCAGAGAGTAGTTAATGCATGGAATGGTCTCCCTGGAAAGGTTGTGGCAGCAGAAACAGTAGATAAGTTTAAATTAGAATTAGATAGGTACCTGGAAGTTATGGGGATGTTATCAGGACTTTTAGATAGTTTGAGCATTGATGGGTGATTGTGTACATGTATACGGAGTGCTGTTGCTGGGGGTCTCGTCAAGGGGTGTTGTGTGGTTGATGTGAGTTTTAACCAAGCCCATGCCCCCTCCCCTGAGAGGAGAAAGAAGAAAAAAAATACAGAAACTACAAGAACTTAAAATAAATATATATATTTTTTAAATAATAATTTGCATTTTCTTCTTTAGATCGTGTGTTGATAAATTAGTATGGTGATCATGCAGGCATGATGGGCTGAATTCAAAGTCGTGATGGTTTTGATTTCTCTGTTGATTTGGGTACTTGAGGATGTGCAGAAGACAGAATTGAGCACCTATGTTAGATTTCCTTGTATTTCCTTGGAACATTAGGCCAGGGTAGGGATGTTAATGAAATTTCGGAAGTCTTGCCCTTCACTTGACAAAGTGTCAAAATGGCGGACTGTGTAAACGTTTGGGACGATCGCGTAAATTCCTTCAAAAACCTTCCTCTCCAGACCCACCAGTCAGTGCTCCCAAATTTAGGTTTAAACATTAGGCCAGGGCCCAGATAAGCTACAGGTGCAGTGGTCCTATTTTTGTATTTTAACCAGAAAGTGTTTACTGGTAGAAAGTATACATTCTGAATGAGTTTGGGAGGAAGGGGTAGAAGAGCTGAGAGACTAACAGCAGGTTAGAGAGACAAAACAGAAAGAGACTTGAAGGAATAAAGGACATGGGGAATAATGAGAGCAATGGGAGGTGGAGTAGGACACATGGAGTGAAGAGCCTGGAAATGGGTGCAAACTCTCAATCATAGAAATGGAGGAAAAACTTGGGAAAAAGCAGAAATGGATGAAAAACAAAGATCAGAGGGTGTGGGAGGGAGGAACCTAATAACCTGGAAACCTGAAATGAGGTGGGCTTAGAGAGGGTTATTGAGGGTGTAAATGATCACAGGTATGGATGGGGGATGACCTGAGGTAGTTGTGAACAGCGGTCTTGAAGCCCTGGAGGGAAGACTTCAGCCAAAAAAATTCCCTGGGCCACCAATCCCACAAGAAGGTGGGAAGTAATGGGTCTACCCATGGCAGTCATAATCAAGGCGGCATATTTGGGTGGATGGAATGCCACATGGACACATAGTAAGTAGTGCTCATCTGATGAGCCAAATTGCCTCCTCCTGTGTTTTCTTGAGCATTTCCTCTTGTATAGTTATGAAGAGGTATGTGTAGCCATTGGTATTCAAGAGGGCTAGGAGCATTGAGTGTGGACAATGGACAAAGTCAGGTTTTGGAGGGAAGAAATAGGGTCGTTTTTGGCTCGTTTTTGGCCTCTGGCTCGTTTTTGCTGATAGTTTCGATTTCTCTGTTGATTTGGGTACTTGAGGGTGTGCAGAATACAGAATTGAGCACTGTCAAATTTACAAATGCTGTTTTGGTACGTTAATTAGGCATTTCATATAATTTAACTAATTACCCGATAGAAGAAATGCCTCATAACTTTTGAACTAATGGACATCGAAGGATTATTTTGCTGTGTAATTGTAGGCTTTTGGTACAGGAATTGACTGGACCAAAAATCTTGCTGATTGGAACACTCCTTATTAGCATAAATCCAAGATGGCCATCCACAAACCCCCTGTTAGTGTTACAAGACATTTCTTGTAACTACTAACTTGGTAGAAATGGAACAATGATTTGTGTCCCAATATCAGTTTTCAGGTGTGGGGAATTAAATTACCCAATACTTTGTGCTGTTGGAGCATCCCTCACGAGTATAAATCCAATATGGCAGCCGAACGATACACCCGATGAGTAGCCAATATGAGTAATCTCATAACTTTTGAGGTAAAGGATATAGAAATAAGGTTTGCTGTATAAGCATAGGTTTCCAGGGATGGGGAATTGATTAAAGCTAGGATTGTATTGATTGGAGCATTCTATATTGTCATAAGTCCAATAATAGCTGACATAAGGACATGATAAATTCAAGTGAGACCATCAGACATTGAGTGAAAACATGTTTATTGCCATATCATATACACGGTATCATCAACCATTCATCATCCATAATATCAACTGATCATCTTTTAATGCCGTAAATCATCAAACCTCATCATGTTAACCAACAATCAAATCTGATCATCAGATTAAGCCATCTATGTTTGTACAATCTCAAACATCATCATCATCATCATCATCATCATCAACCTGGTAATCCAGCACGTTTGAGCAGTCGGTGCATTTATAAAGAAATGTACAAACTAATCCATTTTTCACGTAGGAGCATCTCTTTTTGCCTTTACAGCTGCCCTTACACACACTTGATCAACTCGGGGAACTGCTACAGGTGCCGGTTTGTTCAAACATCTTACTGGCATGAGTTGATTTTCAACTAGCTCCCAGCCATTTGATTTGATTGCAGGTAGGGTAGAGTTAGGTTGGGTTCACGATAACTCTTGTCTCTCATACAGATATAATTAACTCTTTGTATGTGGGGAACTAGCATCCCCCGAATGGGTGTTAGCTTTTCCCCCTCGACATTCCTGGTGCAGGAGAGCTCCCATCAGATTTCTGCCATGGTAGTGCATTTTGTGTTCTGAGAGTAAAGCTGGGCGACGAATCGCTCGATATGCCCGATGGTGTCATCATTTACGTGCATGTCAGTTTCACCAAAGTGCTGTAAGCACTGTCGTACATGGTGGCCATCTGGAAGAGAGATATACACATTCACCCATTACTTCTTGGAGATTTCCACGAACTTGCCTCCCCAATCAGCTCTTGTGAAGTTGTGGAACACCAGTTGTCCACGAGTTTTTTTCCCTCTACCAGTTGTTACACCCTTTCATGAATGTCATTTGTGCAGTAAACCTTGCCTCTTTGTGTAATAATGTTCAACTTCCTTTCACGCAGTGTGAGCATTGTAGTGGCCGCATCCAAAACAAGAAGAACAACGTCAATCTGGAGAGCAAACATCGGTATCTCGAGGTGATGGCCGAGAGATGTCAAGGACATGCAACGGTATCTTTGTGTCTGCCTCCTCATTATAATGCTGTCTCATCGCATCTGCAATAATGCCGCGGAGGTTGGCGAAGCAGTTGCTCCCATAAGTAACACAGAATCTCATGTCAGAGTGGGCATGACTGAGGTTTTGTCGATCTTGACCCTTTTCCGAATTGAACTCTCCACTCTCAAGACAGATCCTACAGCTGTAGAATCAGCAGACAGGCATACTTAATCATTTGCGGAAAATCAGTGGATGTGCTGGCTTAAGCAGGGTCGTTAGTGACGTTTTCATTTCCAAGGTAATTTGCCAGCATCCAGACACAATCCTTCGTCTGATACTGATGAAGTTTCTCGCTACTTTGAAACTCAAATAAATCAAACTTCATTGGCTTTAGGACAACACGTGGCTCATCAAAATATTTCACGTTGATGCATTCTCCAGTAGGTTGGTCTGGCACGAGTAGGTTGGTTGCACCTCTTCAAATTCTGCTTGAAACATGACCGATCGCCTCATGTAAGTTGTTCTGCCCATGAGTGGTATCTTCATTGAAATCCATGTTGTCTACGGCGAAGAACATACATTTCCCCTTCTTAACCCAATGTGGCAAACTGTTCCCACCAATGATTTCCATGCATGCAACAACACCGGACTCTACTCTCTTCTCAATGTTGATGACAGAATCATAGCTTGTCCCTAAATTCAAGTTCGAGAGGAGACTGATCAGGCTTTTGTTCCGCACCTTCTTGTGGATGGTGAGAGGGGGGCTGACAGAAAGTGGGATCTCCCTGGCAAAAATGCTGCAGTTAGAACTATAGTATATGAGAGTTGTACTCATGTACTACAATAGTCTGCAGATAATTACTACAGGAAAGGAATCTTATTTTTGCCTGGGTCCATAGTACGGATGAAGCCAGTGTCTGCCTTTGGTTCGTGCATGACCTGCTTGTCATTTTTGAGATTGTGTGTGATCACACTGGTCACAACATCAATGGATGTGCGCACATGGCCATCTCTCTTTCTGGAAAACCTTTTTGGAATTGGTGCCAACCAGTAACTGCTTCAGAAATCATTCCAGCATCGGAGGGTTTTCAAAACCTTCAAGGCTACCACTAAACTTCCAGTTTTCACAACGAACCAACAACTCTCTCTCCGTAACATGCAAGCAGTCCTTATATCATTCAAGACAGAATGACAATCATCAACAACAGCAGATGGAACATCAATAAGGGACTCAGTAGTAATCCGATTCTCACTTTCATTTTTACGGAGTGACGGCACATTCAATCGAGGGTGCTTGCTCCAATATCAACCGTTTCAAGTTGCTGTTTTTCTGATCCTGGAGCAGCCCGTCAACACCATGTTCACTCAATATTCTTGTGTACTCATCATTTACTGCATTTATGTTTATGACATCACCACATGAAAGTGAGGATTTGACAGCATCAAGAAGTTCAAGGTCAGATATATGTCGCTGCACAGAACAGACATTGGTATTATTAGTTTAACAAACATGAGAGGGTCTGAGTGCCTTCTTGTAACATTGATGGTGGTCGTACTTGTCTAAAGCATGAGCATCACCCAGGTCAACTAACTGAGCAAGGCACACACGACAATGATCTTTGCTAGTGTCCTTTTTATATTTAACAGGGATTGTCCCATAGAATCGGTGGCTACCTTGTGCAATTCTGCATTACCACAATAGTCAGGAAATGGAGCAAATACACATATCTTCTGCTTAAGGCCCGGTCATACCTTGACGTTTTAGCCAACGTATGCCGATTTTTGAATTTTTTTTTTCTAAAAACGCTGGCACACGTTGAATACGTTATGGGTAAGTTTTGATAACATTGAGAGCACACTGAAAACCACTGCCATACGTCGTTGTACTTTTTGGTTGTCCTCAAATTTTTTCATGCTTGAAATTTCACGACGTATGGCGGCGTATGACTCACACGTTCCGCTACGCTGGCCACAAGTTGTATGCACGGTCTGCGATCGTTGACAGACGTCAACACATGCTACTTGTAAGTTAATCATAAGTTGAGACACGCCGAGGTAATGTTTAGCGTACCCGAAACTTATTTCTAACCTATGATTAACGTGTTGTTGGCACGTTACGCGATCGTTGCCACACATCGACAGATGTTACTTTTAAGTTACTCATAGGCTGAAAGACGTCGGTATAATGGATCGTCCTTGCGTCAGCGTCCACGGCCACGGCCAGGACACTTATTTGCAGCATTCTTCAAACTTTTCTTGGGCATGACGAGGATGTTCACACTTCGATGTCTAGCTTGGCTATTATTCCAATTGTCCATCGACAGCGTCTATTTAAAATAGTCGAGTTTGAGCGTTTTAACACGTTCAGAAGAAACGCCTGACAATGTGGAGAGCTTGCTTTCAAACCTTGAGTCAGATTCTGCAACCGGTCCAGACGGCATCAGCCCACGTGTCCTCAAAGCCTGCTCTTCTGCTCTTGCTCACCCTCTCTCTGTTCTATTCACCCTCTCATTTGCCCAAGGTCATCTGCCATCTGCTTGGAAATCTGCTAACATCACTGCCCTGCATAAAAAAGGTGCAAAAACAGATCCCTATAACTACAGACCAATCAGCCTTCTCCCAATCATCAGCAAGGTGATGGAATCCATCATCGCCTCAGATATGAAATCCTTCCTCTTCTCCAATGGCTTGATTTCCAATCATCAATTTGGTTTCAGACCAGGTCACTCTACCCTGGATATGCTGCTTCTGCTCTCCCATCAATGGATGGAGGTCCTCAATGCCAGACAGGAAATCCGAGGCGTATCCCTGGACATATCACGTGCTTTTGACACAGTCTGGCACCCTGCCCTACTCACCAAACTCTCTTCCCATGGTATTCAAGGCCATCTCCACTCATGGCTCGCAGACTTCCTCTCCTGTCGCAGTCAACGTGTGGCCTTAAATGGAGTTCTTTCATCCCCTCTTCCTGTGCAGGCTGGAGTTCCTCAAGGTAGCGTTCTGGGCCCTGTTCTTTTTCTGGTTTTCATCAATGATCTCTCGGACTCTCTGGAAAATCCTCTATTTCTCTTTGCCGACGACTCCACCCTCTGCCGTACCATCTGTCATCCCTCAGACCGGCAAGCAGCAGCTTCTTCGCTCACTGCAGATCTGGATAAAATCACAAACTGGTCCAACACGTGGAACATGTCTTTCAATCCAGACAAATCTCACACTCTCACTATGTCTCTTTGAAAGGACCGTTTACAAAACCCCCCCATCCACTTTCTCAACAATCCTCTGGAAGAAGTCTTTTCTTTCAAGCTTCTAGGTCTCACTATCTGCCATGACCTTTCCTGGGAAAGTCACATTTCCAACCTCGCCTCAAAAGCCAGTCGCCGACTGGGAATCCTCCGTCGTGCTAAGTCCTTCCTCGGCCCTCTTGATCTCCTGACCACTTACAAAGCTTTTGTCCGTAGCCTGATGGAGTACTGCTCTCCCCTCTGGGCTGGTGCTCCTGCCTCCCACCTTTCTCGGCTTCACGCTGTCGAAACCAGGGCATTTAAGATCATCGGCATCTCCCGCAATGAAGCTGAGTCTTTGGGCCTCTCACTCAATACCGCAGGTTGGTCGGTGGTCTTTCTGTCTTCTCCCGACTCCTCTCCAGCCTTGCCCCCCCTGCTCTCTCTGCGATTTGTCCCCACTACATTTCCACAGGGCGCTCAAGGTCCGCCAACAACCCCCTTCTGGTAAAACTACCAAAATCACGAATCACTGCTCATCTTCACTCTTTCATTCCTCTTTTTTCCCGCCTTTGGAATAAACTTCCTCACTCTATTCTTTCCCATTCTTCCCTCCAGGCTTTCAAAACAGCTGTTCACCACCACCTCTTATCATCCCCCATCCAAATCCTCGATCTTTTCTACCCCCGATAATCCACCCAAGCCCACTTCCTTCATTTCTCCTGCTTTCCTTCCTGAAAGTCCCTGAAATGTCCATCTTCTCTTCGCCATGTTCCCCGTCCCATCCCCATCCCTCTCCCTTCCACAGTTCACCTAATGTGTCTGTTCCCCACTGTTTTGTCCCTTCCACTCCCCCCCCTCTTGTCTCATGCCTCCTTGCTGTGAGTTGTGTGTTAGCTCTCATACGAGCCTCGACCAAGGTATACAAAAAAAAAAAAAACGCTTCAAATTTCCAAACCCCAGCGTCAAAAAACAAAGGCGAGTGACAGCAATTTAAATCGTTCATTGTAAACAATGAAAATAGCTGAGTGGTACCGTTTAAAAGTCGTTGAGTGTAAAAAACATCCAATTGTTGAGCGCAAGCGTCTACTTTCAATAGTGGAGATGCAGCCATTTATATCGTTGAGTTTATCATTTAAATCGTTAAACGCAAGGACGATCCATCATAACCCACACCCTCCCCCTCACACTCACCTACTACTGGCAAACATGAACAAACTAATACTAATACTGATACTGATACTGTTACTGCTGACATGGACATCGACTCAAAAAGGACTCGAAAACACTGTTGGGTTCCCCTTTTATGAGCAGCATTTTTATATACCAATTCCCAAAACCGCTGGGAACACGTCTTTATATGGCAGTTGTAAGCTAGAAACACGTTCATTTATTTATTTTTTGTCGACCGGAAGACGTCATTGGAATACGTCTACATACGTCGGTGTGTTGGGACTACGTAAAGAATTGGTTCAAAGCACGTCAAACATAAGTTAGAAATAAGTTTCGCGTAAAGAAGACATTACCGCGACGTGTTTCGACTTATGAGTAGCTTATAAGTAGCCTTTGTGGACGTGTGTAAGCGTCCACATATCGTGTGTACAACCTATCCCCATCGCATGCGGAACGTGTGTCATACGCCGAGTACGTTGTAAAATTTTGAACATGTTTAAAATTTCTTGACGTACTCTACTTACTACGACATATGATAGCGTACTTTAGCGTTCTACTCACGTATACCAAACTTACTCATACCGTATTTGACGTGCCCCAACGTTTTAGACACATTTTTCTTAGGTCGGCATACGTTGGCAAGATCGCCAAGGTGTGACCGCGATGTTGACACTTCCATTTCTACGGCAGTTATGATTCGAATTGTTGTGCGTCAGCCTTTTAATAGGCTACGTCACGACATCGTCGGCGATGCGTGCAACGCGCTATGCCTAAGTTGGACTATCGTTGGGTATCGGTTGTGTAGGCCGACAACAGGTTCAGCATTCGTTGGTATAAGTTATCTATAACACAACGAAACGTTCTGTGTCCGTTACCAATGCGTTATACATAAGATCAAGTCGCTATGAATACGTCCGAATCTTTAAAAAAAAACATCAAAAGTTCAACGTAAGCCAGCGTTTTACATACATTTTAATACATTGCCATCGCTGGCTAAAACGTCAAGGTGTGACCGGACCTTTAGCCTCAACACCAATGGCTCGATGAGCACGCCCTACATCACTGCTTGGTTTCGATGAATGCCCAATTTTGTTTGTAGTACCCTCATTGCAAGATAAATTTGCAAATCGTTTCTCCACCTCTTTAAAATTACCTTTGTGAATTACTTTGTTGTGGCAGCTCCTATGATATTTAACTCATGCAAGAAATGCAGGAGACAGTTCACTCATAGCCTCAACATGGATGTATTTCATGTCACCATTTTCGAGATATCGCCTGACATATTTTAGAATATCTGTGATTTACTCGATGGATGAACCACACGCAAGTTTGTGGCTTTTTGAGTGTTTGCCCTCACAGATGATGCATTTTGCCATCCGCTGCTCTGACATGATTCCGATGTTGGGTTCTGGTCTTGCCGTTCAATCTTCTTAGGGTCACTGAAGGAAAAAAGAAAAAAGTTTAATGGGATTAAAAAAGGAAAATGGGTTTGCTATAACCCAGGAATAGATCATGTTCATGTGTGTGCTGGAATTTAATTTATGACAATATTGAATGCCCCAATCAACACAATCTTATCTTTAAACAATTCCTCATATCTGGAAACCTATGATTATACACCAAAGCCTTATTCCTATATCCTTTACTTCAAAAGTTATGAGATTACCCATATCGGCTATTCATTGGGTGTATCGTATGGCAGCCATGTTGGATTTATACTCATGAGGGATGCTCCAACAGCAAAAAGTATTGCACAGTTTAATTCCCCATACCTGAAAACCTATATTGGGACACACAAATCATCATTCCATTTATACCAAGTTGATGGTTATAAGAAATTTCCCGTATTGGGGTTTGTGGGCGGCCTTGGATTTATGTGACCTAGGGAGTGTTCCAATCAGCAAGATTTTTGGTCCAATCAATTCCCGCACCAAAAGTCTACATATAGACACCAAATTCATCCTCCTATGTCCATTAGTTCTTCAGTTATAATGCATTCCCTCTATCAGGTAATCAGTTAAATGACATGAAATGCCTAATTAAGGTACCTGAATGAAATGCCTACTTAAGGTACCAAAACGTCATTTGTAAATTGGACAGCATTCAATTCTGTAGTCTACACACCCTCAAGTACCCAAATCAACAGAGAAATCAAAAATATCAGCAAAATTGAGCCAGATTACATAGCCAACCTCACTACAACAAGGAATGAAGTTATCAACACATACAGCAATACCACTTCTGAAACAGGGAAGGGGCCTTTTTTAAATGGAAGAGAGGTTAGTGACTCGAGGCTCATGTTTCCTTCCCCGGGGTTTAGGCCTCTTGAGCTATCATACCACCACCTTGTGCATACCTCATTTGCTGAAAATATAAATTTACTTTTCTGTCAGTCTGCATAGTGACGAGCTTTGTCATTGCTACACAAGAATATTGCGAGAGGAGGTTATCAAATCCTACTTCACCTTACCAAATCTTGATTAGCTCCATGAGAGTTCCAATCAGTCAAACATTCAATAAGATCAACATTTTTTGGATGAATGGAATTTGTGCATTTGGCTAAAGTCTAATGTTGACGATAAGACATTCAATTGCATTCCATGTGATACAGTTGTATAAATGTAGCAATTAGGAAATTTCATTGAAGCTAAAACAATTTAACCAGGTAAAAATGTAAATGTCTTAAACTTCCGTTGAACTGCAAAGCATTCCCACTATTGTATAAATATACATGTCGGTGATGTCATGCATTTATTATGATGCACTCCAGCAATAAGGAGATGTTGGAACCCTCAAAATATTAATTACATTGTCTTCAAGGGAAGAGACACCTTGTCGCCATTGCATTGTGTATCTGCAGGTAATTGGAGTAATGATATCTGCAGTAAGTGACATGATTGCCTTTGACCTAAGAAATGTCACCAAAGAGAAAACTGTTTAGATGCTCTCCACTTGTATGAACATGACCCTTGTAGATACAAACGATTATATCCATGACCTTTTCCTTTTCACCTTACCTCTAGATTGCCACGGCTCATCGCCATGGTGGGGAAACTGTCCATATGTTCAGCAGCCTGTGTACACGAATTCTCTCGCTTCTTCTGGCATCTTTGTCGGACATTTGGCAGGACATTCACAAACATGAAGGTTGGTCATATTAATATTGTTGGCTTTTGAGGGTTATCCTTCCTTGTCACAATGTTATCCCTGGAGCTTGGAGTCATTCCTCTTCTTTGTCCGTATGCAGCACAAGCCTGCAGGATAGCATCATCAGCTGAGGGTGTGACTGTGCTGTTGATGGTTGCAGGTTAGGGCAGGAATTTGGAATTTGATCATGGTGCCAGCGATAGCTCGCCTACTCTTCGTGACGGACACCATGGGAACTTTCATGTCCACCAAGGATGCTGGC
Organism: Eptatretus burgeri; assembly: GCF_056783735.1. Taxonomy (NCBI): domain Eukaryota; kingdom Metazoa; phylum Chordata; class Myxini; order Myxiniformes; family Myxinidae; genus Eptatretus; species Eptatretus burgeri. The sequence continues at coordinate 100,389,315 of NC_140971.1, forward strand.
AAACGGGATTCCCATTTAATGTCCATCTGAAGGAAGGCACACATATTGATTAATCACCCTGCCTGTGAAATATCGGGACGATAGTTTATAGCTGGGTAAGGATTACAACCCAGGCTAGACATCTTAGAAGTGAGGGTACATACCTTGAGGCCATTATTTTAGCCCTTCGAGTCATTGAAATGTATTAATGCAATCTCACTCCATTTCATCAACTTGTACTCTTAATATACTACCATTGTAGTTGCTTGTGCTCATCAAATAATCTACACTATAATAGGAGCTGTGTGTGTGTCCGTCCGTGCATGTGTGCATGCATGCATGCGATTTCCACCCATCGGTTAGACAGTTCGCCTGACTCCACCCAAAATTTCAACACTACAGCTACCAATTTAGGTCGGGTCAGGTCAGGTCAGATATTGGGAACATGCCCCGGAGCAGAGCATCACTGTGTCCACTTTCCACCGGTAACTCCAGGGGCCTCCGCCTGGCCATCCCCCAGGCAGATACCTGGCCGATCCTCATCTCCTTGAGATACTGATCAACCTACTGCAACCATGAGGCACGTGGTTGGCCCATTGGCCTCCTCCACTCATGAGGCTCCATCACTGAGAGAATCTGGTGAGCAGGATCAGCGTCAGGAAAGCGAGCCGCACGTCAATACAGCCGCAGCCGACCCTCACAGACGATGCAGGTAACAAATCTCATTTGAGCCTCTCTCAGCAAACACTCGTTGGACAAAAAGTCCAACCAGCGATGGCCAAGGATTCACTGAAGAGAATGATACGAAAGGAATTATGTCTCTGTCTCAGATCCTTGGGCAGAGGCCAAGTATCACACCCGCGGAGCAAAACTGGAGCAAATCATTTTTAATCAAATATAAATGACATGTTGGAAAAGATGGTTCTACTTTCGTGTATCCCAAGAGTTGGAAATTGATTTGTCAGAATGCAAAACCACAGGTTGAACGACAGAAACGCAGTCGAACAAAAAATATTAATATTAAAAATGCTTACAACTTAATCAATTATCCAATCAATAGATGTGAATCATTTGGTTAGATTAAATGATTTATCACAATATATACGCTTGAATGAAATGGCTTTGCATTCTAAACACGTAGAATGTTGATTTTTTTATCTCCAGGTCGTACTGAATTCACAGTTCCAATTGAAATTAAATTTTATAAAGGGTGGATAGTTTTTATGAGAATAAGACCTTGGGATATGATGTGAATGATTTAGGGTACAATTGGTGTCTTAAATTAAGCCTACAAGATGTGAAAGAATTAAATCAGTCTCATAAAAAAGAATATTATCCATTTGTTGGAGTTAATAAGATATGTGGAAGTACTTGCTATTAGCAAACAACAAATAAAATGATTTATTAAGGCTAAAATCAATAATAGCTTTGCAATAGTTTATGCAATGAAAAAACAAAGAACAGGATTTTACATAGCAACTAAAGGAATACAAACTGATTTAACAACAGCAAGAGAGGGGGAGGGGTGGATGTATTTCCTGTCATCAGATTAATTTCTCATATGTTTCTGAAACATATATTTTTGATGTATAAATGACAGCAAGAAGACTTCAATAAAATTACCATTTTTGTTTTCAAGCATAATTGCATGAAAAAGGTATTTGGTGTTTTCATAAATACGTTCTACAACACAACAATGGGAGAGTTTCAATAAAAGATTGGCTTTATAGTGATGCTGATAAACCAACAAGTTTGGATTTAACTGAAATGTTAAATTATAAAAAGGTTTTAAAGTTGATAAAATATATAGCTCTTTTATAAATTCAGAACAAATATTATTGGTTTCATGTTAAAAAAAAAAAAAAAAAAAATGAAAAATTTGGATAAAGGAATATCTCAAAATCCAGATCAATATATGTTTGGGGAGATGGTTCAAGGGTAGTAAGGGATCCTGAGGAAGTTGAAGATGAGAGAGAGAGACAGAGAGAGACAGAGAGAGACAGAGACAGAGACAGACAGAGACAGACAGAGACAGAGACAGAGACAGAGACAGAGACAGAGACAGAGACAGAGACAGAGACAGAGACAGAGACAGAGACAGAGACAGAGACAGAGACAGAGACAGAGACAGAGACAGAGACAGAGACAGAGACAGAGACAGAGACAGAGACAGAGACAGAGACAGAGACAGAGACAGAGACAGAGAGAGAGAGAGAGAGAGAGAGAGAGAGAGAGAGAGAGAGATAGATAGATAGATAGATAGATAGATAGATAGATAGATATTGATTGATTCTGTGAAAGAATTCCCAGAATGAGTTGATGTCGGAGAAAGTAGAGATGGGAGACCGGTCTAGAAGTTTGATGGCTGCTTGAAATCCCTGCCAGTTTGCCCAAGGGAACTGCCAGACTCACTGGCATTGAGGCTGTTCTCTGAGAATGGCCAAAGAGATGTTGACTGTCACATGCACGTGGTCAGATGGGGGGTCTGTATTTTGTCCACTTCAGAAAGCATCGTGTCTTCATCGTTCAATGTCCGTCCTGGGCAGGTTCTGGTCATTTGTCATACGTTAATGTGTGTGAAACCTCATGTTGTCAGCATCACATTCAGTACCCCCAATGAGCACCGAACACATGAAGAAGAATCATCATTAAAAGCCAATCAACCTTGTTTTAGCAGGAAACTTGAAGGAATAAAATTAGTCTGTTGCAGTGCCTGAACATTGTGAAAGCAGCAGAAGTAAAAGAAGAGGATGAACTAGCAGCTCAGCTGGCGTCATTATGGCCCATTGCTTGGAGAAAGATTAGCCTGATGTGGAAATGCTTTTCACGAATCCCAGGTGGTGCAGAATTAATTTTTACTTCACACCTGTTTAAGGGATTATAAAATTATGTTGCTGTCCATTACACGGAGTGTAACCTGGTCATCATGCCGTGATTTGTCACAAATAATGGAATCTGCTCAACCTCCCAGGCTCTACCCTCGTCCATGTTCGTTAATTTAAGCTGCTGAAACTTTGGCAAGCGTTTGTGCACATCCGTTTTTGTTTATCACTTGGTGCTTTTTAAAAAGTTCTTCTATTTTAAACATGTGTCGAGGCTCATATAAGAGCTAGCACACAGCATGTACAACAAGGGGAGCAGGAGACGAGTGTAGTGGGAAAGGGAAGCACAAAGCAGTTGGGAACAGAGGCATTAGGAGATCTGTGGAAGGGAGCGGGATGGGGCGAGGAAATGTGCGAGCCATAAGTGGAGATTGTCTTGGATACCATAGGAAGATATTTTGGTGAGCAGGGCGGGGTGCCAGACTGTATCGAAAGCACGCGATATGTCTAGGGAGATGGCTCTGATCTCATGTCTGGCATTTAGGGTCTCCATCCATTGTTGGGAAAGCAGGAGTCTAGGGTAAAGTGACCTCGTCTGAATCAAAATTGATGATCGGAAATCAAGCCATTGGAGAAGAGGAAGGATTTAATGTCTGAAGCGATGATGGATTCCATAGCCTTGCTGATGATTGGGAGAAGGCTGAAGGGTCTGGGTTGCAGGGATTTGTTTTTTCATCTTTTTTATGCAGAGTGGAAATGTTTGCTGATTTCCAAGCAGATGGCAGATGACCTTGAGCAAATGAGAGGGTGAATAGAACAGAGAGAGGGTGAGCAAGAGCAGCAGAGAAGATTTTAGGAATACGAGGGCTGATGCCATCTGGACCAGTTGCAGAATCTGAGTCGAGGTTTGAGAGCAAACTCTCCACCTTGTCGGGAGAAAAGGATGCAGAGTTCAGGAACAGCCGCGTGCGACTCGGTAAGGTGGGTACAGAAACCATTGGGGTTGGGACACAATATTTAGACGCAAACACGGAGTTTAGGCAATCAGCTTTTCGCGTGCAGTGTCAGCAGTGCGGCCATTTGATGTGAGGGAGGGGATGGAGGGGGAACATACACTAGAAACAGACTTCTCTAGACACCACCGGGATTTGGAGGAGGGAGAAAGGTTTGAGAGTTCAGACTTGAGATTCGAAAGATGTTGTTTTCTGGCTCTCCGGAGGGTGGACACGCACTTGTTCCGCGCTTTGTGGATGGAACTGAGATTGCCTTCAGTTAGATTTGCGTTCCATGAGGCAAAGGAAAGTTGTTTCAGGACAACTGCCTCACCACAAGCTTCAGTGTATCTTGGGTGGGAGGAAGGGTAGGACAACTGAAGACGAAATGGGATAAATCTGTGCATGAGAGAGAGAGCAAATTTCTTTGAAACAATTTCCAGAATGAGTTGACGTTGGAGAAAGTAGAGATGGGAGACCAGTCTAGAAGTTTTATGGCTGCTTGCAGTCCCTGCCAGTCGGCCTGAGAAAAATGCCCAACTCAACATCACTGAGGTGGTTCTCTGATAACAGCTAGAAAGATCTCCACTTTGACAAGCATGTGGTGAGAAGAACCGATTAGAGCAGAGGAAGAACAGCAGATATTTTCAGGGAAATTGGTCAAAATGAGATCCAGAAGAGATGGAGTACCATTAGTTGAGATCCAGGTCGGGAACTTGACAGATTGTGTCAGTCCCAATGAGTCACATAAGTCTTTTGTTGAAGGGCCATGGCAGGTGAGAGTGGTACCCACACCCAGCCAATTGGCATGGCAATTGGAGTCACTGTGTATGAGGAAAAGAGAGTTTGGATGAGAGGATCGAAGTTGGTCCATGTTTCGGCGAATGAGGTGTAAATGGAGTCGTTACTGTTTGGGAGATGGTACAACACACATGTAAACATGTGGTGGGAGTGGAGGGGAAGCCATAGCTTGAGGTATTACTGGGAGTGTGGGTGAATGAGGGCAGTGCATGGAGTGAGGAAAAGAGTTTTTGAGGAAGGGAGCAATTCTGCTGCCAGGATGAGGCTTCGGTCTGTCATACCAGAGGAGGGAGTAACCAGAGAGAGACACGAGGGAGTCAGAGCTGTCTTGAAGGAGGAAAGTTTCTGTTAAGTAGATTATGTCTGGTTTGTCAGTGGCAACCTGTCTGGAAAGATGTCAGGTTAGAATGAAGGCCCCAGATGTTTGAGGTTCACACTGTTAACAAAGAGGGAGGTGGGAGGCTTTGGGTGCAGGGGAGGAGAGCGGGAGGGTAGGACATGGGGAGGATTGCAGAAGAGCTAGAGGAGAGGGTCAGATGAGAAGGAGAAAATGCTCAGTGGTGATGTGATGAGGCACATTGAGGAGTAATAAGAGAGAGAGCAGGGGAAGGAGGCAGCTTTGTGGATGTAAGGGGGGGCAACTTTGAGAAGGAAGAGTGAGGAGGGAGAAGGGTGAGAGGGAAGAGTTGAGGGAGTAGGGTGAGGGGGAAGTTTTTGAGGAAAGCTTGGAGGGGGAAGAGTGTGAATGTTGCTTTGAGAAAGAGGGGTGAGAGGGAGGGGACGATGAAAGCAGACACCACCAAGGGGCAGGAGTGCGATGTGAGAGGTGGGGAGAGGGGAGGGATGACACTTGGTAGTGGTATGGTGAAGAAGGGAATGGGCAGAGGGAAGTACAAGATTTGAGGGGTTGGGAAGAGGGTGGGGGGAGGTGTGACGAGAGGAAAGAAAGATCATGTTTGAGATGTTGAGGAGTGTACTGATTTAGAGAGCGAGATATCTGTTAGGTTAGAACGGAGCCCACATATGTTAGAACACCACACAGATTGGGATACCAGATTAGGAGCTGATATGAAAGCAGAAGACAGTGAAGAGGTGCTAAGAGTGGAGGTCAGATGATGGGCAAGATGGGAGGGGTAAGGAGAGGGTATAACAGGTGAGGAGTTAGGAGCAGGTAGATTTAAGTATGTGGAGTGAATTGGCACTGAAGTTGGAAAAAAATAAAGGGGATGATCAGTGGAACACGAACATACATTGCAAACTGGGATGTTTAAATTTTTTTAAGTCAGAGCTACATTTAAAGACATGATGTGAAGGATGCAATAAAGGAGAATTAAGAGAATGGAGAAAAGAAACGTTGTAACAGTTGGACTTTTTAGACATGAGATGAAGTAAAGGTCAAATTGAAACAGCCCTTTTAAGAAGAAGAGTTGTGATTTATTGTAAAATCCATGGAACCACACGTGTGAAAGAGGAAGTTGAAACATTTGATGAGACCTGTAATTTTTTTTTTGATAAAGTAAAGAAATGGCTGAAGAAAAAATTGTGAAGGTGTATGGTGAATGTGGGTCAGCAAAGTAGAAGGAAGATGGTAGATCGGCAAAACAGGAAGGAGGAAGAAGGGTCAGTACAGGACGTCACATGGTTACTTGGGGTGTAAGGTGAGGAGGGAAAAGGTTTTTTGGGTTTTTTGTATTTTCTTTATATTTTAAGACATGAGAGAGATGGTATAGTTTTGAGGGATAGAAGGAGGGTGAAAGGAAAAGTTGAGAAAATAAAAACTAATGGCAATAAGGAGAAAATACAAATAAACATGATTGTGCACATGGAGGGTAAGATGGGTAGGCCTCAGTGAAACCCGATATTACAAACTGACAAATGCACACCAAATTAACACAAGTTTTGAAACAAAACCGAACGAGGGACATGCAGTAAACATGGAGGCAACAGAATAAACGGTCAAAACGTGACAAGCGATGACTGGAAAATTCACATACTTTGAGGAAAACTTTGAGAAAGTCGACAGAGACCCTTGGAGAGAACAAACCATCGCTCAAAAACCTGTACCGGAAGTGGGTGCCATTGTATTGTTGATCCCATGTTGTACACGCTGCACACAAAACAATAATTTATTTATTTCATGCAATTTGGTAAGTAATCCAAGATGCTTTGTTGATTTATGTTCAACCTTCCTATTCTCAGGTCAAACCACAATTCTTGGAAGTGTTGAAACTGTCAGCTGAACCAGTGGGTGAGTTTAAAAATTATAATTCACCTTTAATTTTTAATCTTCCAAATTGGTCAATGTACTGTAATTCACCTGCATTACATTGTGTTGGCTCGAGGTCATGTACCTGCTCTTTCTAGGCCCTTCTCTCAGCCAAGCGGATCCAATCTTGACCAAGGCGACGGTTCCCATATATGCAACAGGAGTTTTAACATGTTACAATCAGGTAAATGAGATTCTAACCTGTTGTCACAACACAATGATGCAAGAACTCAAGCAGAAGAACTAAACGAGGCAACCTGATTTTATATGTTAATTGGGTTTTCCACCTCATTCCAGGAAGAAGACAGAAAGCTTTTGACTGGATTTCTTGAAGATTTATTGATGGCCCTCTCACTCACTCAGGCCTCTCTTGAGAGCATAAAAGCAGCTTTCTTGGAGCTGGGGTAGGTGATCATAGGATATTGTTGTTTAGTAGCTTGTTTATGTGATCATAGGATATTGTTGTTTAGTAGCTTGTTTATGTGATCATAGGATATTGTTGTTTAGTAGCTTGTTTATGTGATCATAGGATATTGTTGTTTAGTAGCTTGTTTATGTGATCATAGGATATTGTTGTTTAGTAGCTTGTTTATGTGATCATAGGATATTGTTGTTTAGTAGCTTGTTTATGTGATCATAGGATATTGTTGTTTAGTAGCTTGTTTATGTGATCATGGGATATTGTTGTTTAGTAGCTTGTTTATGTGATCATGGGATATTGTTGTTTAGTAGCTTGTTTATGTGATCATAGGATATTGTTGTTTAGTAGCTTGTTTATGTGATCATAGGATATTGTTGTTTAGTAGCTTAATTATGTGATCATAGGATATTGTTGATTAGTAGCTTGTTTATGTGATCATAGGATATTGTTGATTAGTAGCTTGTTTATGTGATCATAGGATATTGTTGTTTAGTAGCTTGTTTATGTGATCATAGGATATTGTTGTTTAGTAGCTTGTTTATGTGATCATAGGATATTGTTGTTTAGTAGCTTGTTTATGTGATCATAGGATATTGTTGTTTAGTAGCTTGTTTATGTGATCATAGGATATTGTTGTTTAGTAGCTTGTTTATGTGATCATAGGATATTGTTGTTTAGTAGCTTGATTATGTGATCATAGGATATTGTTGATTAGTAGCTGGGGTAAAGCTAGGGCATCAGATATTGTTTAGTTGCTTCCTCCTCAAGAGGATTGTGTGCGTGTGTGCTCGTGCATGTGTGTGCGCCCACTAATGAGTGAGTGCATGTTTTTCTCATAATTATAGAATCAAAAACTTTTGTGTTTGTAAGTAATCATATCCAGACCACAGGCAAACATTAAACAGACATTACTCAATCACCACAATCTTCTTCCCCCTCCTCCTCCTCTTCCTCTTACTCCGCTTCTTCTTTTTCTTTTTTTTCTTCTCCCAAAACCATAACTCAATCCTCCAATGCCCTCATGTGTCCAAAATAGGATGAGCCTTTGCTTGGTAAATAAATGAACAGGACACATTTCCCTTTTTCTTGAAGACATTTTGGTGCCACAGAATTGAACTTAAAAATAATAAAAGAAAGCAGCAGATAGAACAAACTGCAAACACTGTAATTATTCCATTACCTTGGTACCTTCACACATTAGCTCTATTAATCTACCGTATCGATTAATTGTCATTGTATTGGAGGACATTTCCTTTCATCACTCATAATGATATTAAATGTAAAGAACAAAATTGTAATTTATTCACATCTACAAGTAGAGGAGAATTGAATATTTACTGAGCTCGTTCTCAGACTTGTGCGACTATCACTCGAGGTCTTTCAGCCGGGCCGGATACTTTGGAGTGGCTGTACCAGGCTGACCAACCAGCTGTTGAGTTAGATGTCGGTGGTGTTACTATTCCTTTTGCTGATCCTCCAATCAACTGTAATCGCCTTTGTTTGTGGAAACTCAGGCTATGGTGAATCAGTTGAAAAGGGGTAAAGTTCCTGGGATCTGTGACATCCATGCTGAACTTCTCAAGGCTGGTGGAAATGCTGCACTTGTGTCGTTGCATGCAGTTCTGTGCTCTGTTTGGAATACAGGTATAATCCCATCTGACTGGAAGAGGGTCTTTGTTGTCCCTCTCTGGAAAGGAAAGGGTGATCGCCAGGACTGCAACAACTATTGAGTGTTGTTGCTGCTCTCAGTCCCGAGTAAGGTGTTTGCTCGGATAATTCTTCATCGGGTTCACCACTGATGTGGATTTTTTTTTAACCCACTTTGTTTTGATCATTGAAGGCTTCTACCTGGCCGATTGTGGAATCTTATTTGACTTCAGACAGAGTTTAACGTTTGTCTGATTTGGTTATAAAATCCTGCATAAAACCCATTGACACTGAAAACCGATGTCCACACAAGTCCTTCCTTGTGAAACAATTTATTTTCTAATTATCCACCATACACTTTTCACCCTCATACAATGAACTAAAGAATCCCCATTGATTGCAATATTATTTGGTTCTATTTCATTTATTCTTACTTTAGTTAACAGTTAGACCAACCCGATTCAATTCACTTCCACATTACATCAGAGAGTTTTATTCTAACTTGGTACTTGGTCAGTTCCAAGGAGCACAAGCCACTGAGATTCTAATACTTCCTCAGGTACTTGCACTGAAACAATTTTACATTTCAAAGCATTTTATACTTTCATGAGAGAGTGGTGGGGGCTATCAACCCAGACTGCAGACGTGTCCTTTAGACGAGAAGCCACTTCGTACATTTCGAGGCAATGGTTCGCTGTTATCAGCTCAGGTCACTCCGCTCCAGACCAAGACATTTATCATCATTTCGGGCAAAAGTCTCTTGGCCAGAAAGGATAGCCAATTTAACTTGTAGCATGAAAGTTACATTTCGAAAACTCCATTTGTTACAATTTAGAATACATTAATATAAATTTTTCCCCCACACTCCCCCGTTTTTTTTTTTTAAGGAAAATTTGAAAAAACTTTCTTACACGTGATTACCCTGTCCCATTCCTGAAGGAGAAAAGATTTCCATTATCAAGTTCAATCAACAATGGCAGTGAGTTCTCATATCAGAAAATGAGTGAGTTTCCATTTAATTTATGGCCTGTTCATCAGCATGTGTCACACATTGAAAACATGCTACCCAAAGTCAGAAGATAAACAGGTCAGGGTGTGGATAGAGCAGCACCCAACGGGAAACACAATCGAAGCACTCCTTGAGCTGAGGAGAAGGTAGATGTGGGCAAGTACAAGTTTGGGCCGGACACTGGGTTGAAGGAGACGAAAAGGAACACATGTTGTAAACGACTCGCAGTGTGGAACTCCAGGCCTGTCATACATTGAAGCAACCACAGCAAGTTCATGATGTATTTGCAGAGCGGCAATTGAGAGTGTGGCTGAGAACATTCCTCCACGCAGGCACCACACAACGCTGACGTTAAGACTTTGCTCAACCTTCTCCTCAGTGGGTTTTTTTCTTTCTTTTTCCCACATTGCTCCATCCTATCTCCTCAGGAAGGGGCATGATCACGTGTTGAATGCTCAATCACCAAAATCTGGGTTCTCTCATCGTCCAATCTTTGTGTGGAAGTTCTTTCCAAGCTTCATTTCGACGAAATCGTACATTTCATAGTTTAACTGCATTCAACACTCCGAAACAAACAAAACCAAAGTTAACATCGAGTAAACATCATGAGCTCATGTATTTCCACAAGACTGACAAACGTTCTTCCAAAGCATTCAACTTGCATTATCAATATTTTATCTCTTTCCTTATTATTTCCCTAAATGACAACTAAAATATACAGAAATCTCAGTTGTATCTGTACTCAAAACATTCATCTCATTTGCTATTTCCATGAAAAAGCAAACCGTCTTTATCAGGGTTCCAATTTGCGATCAATAATACTTTTCACAAAAATATTCCATCATTTATCCCAAAATATGAAAGTAATCTATTTCTTCAAGAACCAAATCCAAATCGATTTTGCACCGTTACCATTTAACATTCACATCTGCAAAACAATTTAGTTTCATTCACAAATAGTTCCAGAGCAACTGCCATTTTTTATTTATTATTATCTTGATTTAATTCTCAGTAACTTTTCCTTATCCTCAATTAACAGATTAACAAAGTCCTTGGGTAAAGGATTCTGAATTTTAAATCTCAAAACAAAAGTTTATATTAATTACAACTAAAAGAAACATGATGGTTCCTTCCCAATGAGTTATTTTCCCCCAATTTTCTATTTTTATGAGCTTAGTCTGAAAGTAACTCACACAGTTACCGAGCTGCAGAGACTGTCCTTGGCTGCAGAGCGTAAAATGTCTCAAAAATTATGTTTAACCAATCTCTCTAAAACGACACTGAATTCCATCGACATTTTAAATCTCTGACATTTTTCATCTATCCACTTCTCTCTCACCAAAACAGCAAACATGCTGCCATTTTTCCAACTCACATACACAAATCATCTCTCACTTCCTCTGACCTTCTCAATTACGAATCCATTTTCCTTTATCAAAACAAATAAATCATTTTAAACAGTTGTACAAAAATTGTCAAATCACTTGTCAAATCTGTCATCAGGCGAATATCATTTAAATTGCAGCTCAAACACTCTGTCTACACATGTAGCTACACCCTCCCCAAATATTATCCCAGTCTTGGGGAAAGCATCTTAAACTTCAGACTAATAAACATCCAATCTCTCTTAAACAACTTTTTGGTCAAAACAATAAAATATTTCCTTTTAAAATCCATAAATGAAAAATTAAATCTTCAGCATCTATCCAATTAAATCATGAATTTACCTTGACTGAATCGATCAAAGGGTTACACTGGGTGTTTGCCATTGCCTTCCCAGCACAAGTTCAGGCAAGCTCAACATTCGCAGACAAATAAAACAATATGCCTATTTCAACGTCCATCCGAGGGAATCATCAATTATCTGTGAATCGCCCCACGTGATAAACATCATCAAATCATTAAAATCATTCCAAATCACGTTTCTACATTTAAATCACATCTTTTAAGTACCATGGTTACAACTCAGATCAAATCTTCGAAACATTTCTGACACGTCCTCAGAGCTTGCCCAGCACTTAAACCTGCCAGGTTGTGTAATTACAAATCATCACAATGCCAGCGAGAGCTCAACTCCCAAGACTTCACATTCCGAATATATATATATATATATATATATATATATATATATATATATATATATATATATATATATATATATATATATATATATATATATATATATATATATATCCCACATTCACAATTGTTATTTCAATTTATTCAAACTCCCTATGGTTTTTAAATAAAACTTCAACACTTTTTCCCGAAATGGACTTCACTTTAAACAGATTCAGTGGAGAGGGTGCGCCACAAACAACAAGGAACAGGAAGTTCTCTCCACATCCGGTGGGAAGAAAAAAGAAAAACTCTAAGACAGGCAAAACCTACAGTTTAGCATTACTCTGTCATGGCTTCAACACGCACACACACGAAACAGCATTGCATCTCATAGACTCGCGTGTGATCACGTGACAAATACAAACCACATTTCTATCTCATTTTAAAGTCATTGCCAACGGCATGCACACTTCGACACAATAGCCGCCATCCTCTTGAATCTGCATATGAATCGAATTTCACACTTAAAGCTAAGACTCAAACACAGACTCAGTGTCAAGACATGCCATCCCCCACAGATCCAGTGGAGGGGGCGAGTTGCAGTGTCGCAGCTTGCGACCTTCGCGTGGAAATACAATGCCAAGAATGCATAACATGCCAACCCAAACAGACCCACAGCTTAATTCAGCACGAGTTGAAATATCGTCAAAATCCCAACAGAACACGTTTCATTGCAGTGAATATTGGACTCGCACAAGTTTCATTTTTTATTCTCAGTAACACATGCATCTCAATGCAAATCACCAACCATGCTCCCAGCCGGTCAATCGTCTCCTGCACTCTACAAAACGTTTCGTGCAAATCATTGCATTTACAAATCCGTAAACCTCCACACAATATAATATAACAACCTCACTGCCAACAAACTTCCAGTGAATTCAATGAACAAAAAGTAACTCTTATAACTCTTACAAACAGGTAACATAATATTTATCTATTTTAACCCTATCTCGGCGTCTCAGCCGTGTCCTCGGCCTCTATCTTGCAGCCGGTCCGTATCAATGCAAACATGTGGCATGTCGCTTCATCATGCCCATTTAATTACTCGTCTGGCTCCTCATCGAGCCTCTTCTTGTCATCTGACTCCTCTTCTTCTCCAGCACTTTTCTAAAACAACTACAGTACTTATCGCTTACTTTAAAACAGACTCTATCCGCTGGATCCTCTTCTTTCTATCAATAAAATTATCTGACAATGAGCTTTTCTTTGTTCAAAATGCGTTACCTGCTGAGAGCGCTCTCCCTTACCTTCGCTCAAGCACTTGTTCCTCCAGGCACTGCCTCCGGCAGATTAAGCACCTCCGGTCATGAGCACCGCACCAACGTCGGTTTGAATCCGAGTCACGGCACCAACTGATGTGGATTTTTTTTAACCCACCTTGTTGTGATCGTTGAAGGATTCTACCTGGCCGATTGTGGAATCCTATTTGACTTTAGACAGGGTTTAACGTTTGTCCGATTTGGTTATAAAATCCTGCATAAAACCCATTGACACTGAAAACCGATGTCCACACAAGTCCTTCCTTGTGAAACAATTTATTTTCTAATTATACACCATACACTTTTCACCATCATACAATGAACTTAAGAATCCCCATTGATTGCAATATTATTTGGTTCTATTTCATTTATTCTTACTTTAGTTAACAGTTAGACCAACCCGATTCAATTCACTTCCACATTACATTAGAGAGTTTTATTCTAACTTGGTACTTGGTCAGTTCCAAGGAGCACAAGCCACTGAGATTCTAATACTTCCTCAGGTACTTGCACTGAAACAATTTCACATTTCAAAGCATTTTATACTTTCATGAGAGAATGGTGGGGGCTATCAACCCAGACTGAAGATGTGTCCTTTAGACGAGAAGCCACTTCGTACATTTCAAGGCAAAGGTTCGCTGTTATCAGCTCAGGTCACTCCGCTCCAGACCAAGACATTTATCATCATTTTGGGCAAAAGTCTCTTGGCCTGAAAGGACAGCCAATTCAACTTGTAGCATAAAAGTTACATTTCTAAAACTCCATTTGTTACAATTTAGAATACATTAATATACATTTTTTCCCCCACACCACCATCTTCTTGAGCACCGGTGCACGGATTTGTAGTCAGGCTTCACGCCAAAGAGGTCAATAAATGACCATATCCTTGCTCTTCGGGTCTTCACCGAACACAGATGAGAGTTTCTGCAGTGGCTGCTTGCAACCTATGTCGATCTCTGCAAAGAGTTTGATTCATTGAATCAGGAAGCCCTCTGGAGGATTCTCGGTCTTCGTGGGGTGCCACCAAAACTGATCAATGTGATGTCTGAACTATACTCGAATTGAGAGTGGTGTGAGATGTGGTGATACCATCTCTGACTTACTTTCAGTCGTTACTGAAGTTCATCAGGGGTGTTTATTGCCCCCACTCTTTTCAGTGCTTGTGTGGACTTGATTCTGGGGAGGATGTTGGAGAGATCAAGCTGTGGTACATTTTTAGTAGTGTCAAGATCTCTTACCTTAATTTACCAGATGATGCAGTCATCTTTGCAGAGACTCGAGATATCCTTTTGGGGGCCCTTAAGGTGCTGAATGAAGAGTTGGAGCTGCTGGGATTACGTGTTTCCTGGGTCATAAAATAAAATAATCCAAGCTTTCAATGACATCTTGGATTCTGCTACCTTGTCTGTACCTGTTTGTGGTGAGGATGTTGAGGTCACGGGGAGATTCACTTACCTTGGCAGTGATATTCATATCTTTGTTGGCTGTGAGCCAAAGGTCAATAGATGTTTGGGTCAGGCCTGGGGTGACATGGATTCCCTGGATCATGGGTGGTGCTGTCGGTACCTATGCAGGAGGAGGAAAGGCCGAGTCGTCATGTCCTTGGTGCTTCCAGTCTTGCTCTCCAGATGTGAGACTTGGACTCTGGCCAAGGAGTTGAGACAGAGACTTAACTCCTTCGGTACTCGGTCTCTTCAGAGAATCATTGCCAATCGCTGGTCGGATTTTGAGAATCCTTGCACTGCTCCATGCACTGCTCTCACTCCCCCACACCCCCAGGAATACCTCTGGCTTGGGCTTCCCCTCCACTCCCACCTCATGTTTATATGTGTACTGTACCGTCCACCGAACAGTAATGACTCCATCTACACCTCACTATCCGAAAACATGGACCATCTTCTATCTTCTCATCCAAACTCTATTCTTCCTCTTATGTGGTGACTTCAATTGTCATCACGCCAGTTGGCTAGGTGTGGGTACCTCTCTCACCTGCCATGGCACCTCAGCAAAAGCTTTCTGCGACTCATTGGGACTGACTCAATCGGTCAACTTCCCGACCCGGATCTCAACCAATGGTACTCCATCTCTTCTGGATCTGATTTTGACAAATTTCCCTGACAATATCTGCTGCTCTTCCTTCGCTCCAATTGGTTCTTCTGACCACGTCCTTGTTAAAGTGGATATCTCTCTGGCTGTTATCAGAGAACCACCTCACCGCCGTCGAGTCTGGCATTTCACTCAAGCCGACTGGCAGGGTCTCCGAGCAGCCATCAAACTTACAGACTGGTCTCCTATCACTACTTTCTCAAACATCAACTCATCTTGGGAATTCTTTCAAAGAAAATTGCTCTCCCTCATGCACAGATTTATCCCCTCTCGTGTTCAGTTGTCTTACCCTTCCTCCCGCCCTTGGTTTACTGAAGCTTGTGGCGAGGCAGTTGTCCTGAAACAACTTGCCTTTGCCTCATGGAAAGCAAACCCAACTGAGGGCAATCTCAGTTCTTTCCACAAAGCTCAGAACAAGTGTGTATCTACCCTCAGGAGAGCCAGAAAACAACATCTTTCTCATCTCAAGTCTGAACTCTCAAACCTCTCTCCCTCCTCAAAATCCTGGTGGCGTTTAATCAAATCTGTTTCTGGTGTATGTTCCCCCTCCATCCCCTCCCTTACCTCAAATGGCCGCACTGCTGATTCCACACGTGATAAAGCTGAATGTCTAAACTCAGTGTTTGCAGCTAAATCTTGTGTCCTAAACCCATCACTATCTCTACCCACTTTACCCAGTCACACCCAACTGTCCCTGGACTCTGTATCCTTTTCTCCTGACAAGGTGGAGAGCTTGCTTTCAAACCTCGAGTCAGATTCTGCAACCGGTCCAGACGGCATCAGCCCACGTGTCCTCAAAGCCTGCTCTTCTGCTCTTGCTCACCCTCTCTCTGTTCTATTCACCCTCTCATTTGCCCCAAGGTCATCTGCCATCTGCTTGGAAATCTGCTAACATCACTGCCCTGCATAAAAAAGGTGCAAAAACAGATCCCTGTAACTACAGACCAATCAGCCTTCTCTCAATCATCAGCAAGGTTATGGAATCCATCATCGCTTCAGACATGAAATCCTTCCTCTTCTCCAATGGCTTGATTTCCAATCATCAATTTGGTTTCAGACCAGGTCACTCTACCCTGGATATGCTGCTTCTGCTCTCCCATCAATGGATGGAGGTCCTCAATGCCAGACAGGAAATCCGAGCCGTATCCCCGGACATATCACGTGCTTTTGACACAGTCTGGCACCCTGCCCTACTCACCAAGCTCTCTTCCCATGGTATTCAAGGCCATCTCCACTCATGGCTCGCAGACTTCCTCTCCTGTCGCAGTCAACGTGTGGCCCTAAATGGAGTTCTTTCATCCCCTCTTCCTGTGGAGGCTGGAGTTCCTCAAGGTAGCGTTTTGGGCCCTGTTCTTTTTCTGGTTTTCATCAATGATCTCTCGGACTCTCTGGAAAATCCTCTATTTCTCTTTGCCGACGACTCCACCCTCTGCCGTACCATCTGTCATCCCTCAGACCGGCAAGCAGCAGCTTCTTCGCTCACTGCAGATCTGGATAAAATCACAAACTGGTCCAACACATGGAACATGTCTTTCAATCCAGACAAATCTCACACTCTCACTATGTCTCTTCGAAAGGACCGTTTAGGAAACCCCCCCATCCACTTTCTCAACAATCCTCTGGAAGAAGTCTTTTCTTTCAAGCTTCTGGGTCTCACTATCTGCCATGACCTTTCCTGGGAAAGTCACATTTCCAACCTCGCCTCAAAAGCCAGTCGCCGACTGGGAATCCTCCGTCGTGCAAAGTCCTTCCTCGGCCCTCTTGAGCTCCTGAACCCTTACAAAGCTTTTGTCCGTAGCCTGATGGAATACTGCTCTCCCCTCTGGGCTGGTGCTCCTGCCTCCCACCTTTCTCGGCTTCACGCTGTCGAAACCAGGGCATTTAAGATCATAGGCATCTCCCGCAATGAAGCTGAGTCTTTGGGCCTCTCACTCAATCACCGCAGGTTGGTCGGTGGTCTTTCTGTCTTCTACCGACTCCTCTCCAGCCTTGCCCCCCTGCTCTCTCTGCGATTTGTCCCCACCACATTTCCACAGGGCGCTCAAGGTCCGCCAACAACCCCCTTCTGGTAAAACTACCAAAATCACGAATCACTGCTCATCTTCACTCTTTCATTCCTCTTTTTTCCCGCCTTTGGAATAAACTTCCTCACTCTATTCTTTCCCATTCTTCCCTCCAGGCTTTCAAAACAGCTGTTCACCACCACCTCTTATCTTCCCCCATCCAAATCCTCGATCTTTTCTACCCCCGATAATCCACCCAAGCCCACTTCCTTCAATTCTCTTGCTTTCCTTCCTGAAAGTCCCTGTAATGTCCATCTTCTCTTCGCCATGTTCCCCGTCCCATCCCCATCCCTCTCCCTTCCGTATCCCACAGTTCACCTAATGTGTCTGTTCCCCACTGTTTTGTCCCTTCCACTCCCGCCCCTCTTGTCTCATGCCTCGTTGCTGTGCATTGTGTGTTAGCTCTCATACGAGCCTCGACCAAGGTATACAAAAAAAAAAAAAATCCTTGGCTATCGCTGGTCGGAGACTTCGGAGAATCCTTGGCTATCGCTGGTCAGGTTGTTGAGAGCGACTCAGGTGAGATTTGTTTCCTGTATCGTCCGTGAGCGTCAGCTGTGGCTGTATGGGCATGTGGCTCGCTTTCCTTATGCTGACCTGCTCACCAGGTTATCTCAGCGAGGGAGCCCCGTGAGTGGAGGAGGCCAACGGGCCGACCACGTGCCTCATGAAAAATCAGCATTTCATGATCAGAAAAATCATGAAAAATCGGGTTGCAGCAGGTTGATCAGCATCTCAATGAGATGGGCATTGGTCAGGCATTTTCCTGGGGGATGGCCGGATGGAGGTCCCTAGAATACTGGTAGAAAGTGGACACAGCGATGCGCTGCTCCTGCGCATGCTTCATACCTGACCTGACCTGTCAGGGGATAAACTAAAAATGAAAGGAGTTAGTGTTAACATCATACAGGAATTTGGTGATGCCCCATCCGGAATATTGTGTGCATTTTTGGTCATTTTTGGTCACAAGTCAGGACGGACATAGCTGCCATAGAAAGGGTTCAGTGCAGGTCTACTGCATTAATTCTGGGCCTAACTCGACTCAGCTATGAGGAGAGGCTGAATGAGACATGGCTTTATACTTTAGAAAGGAGGCATTTACGATGGGGCATGATAAATGTTTAAGATAATGAAGGGAATCGACAAAATGAGTACAGAAGAGTTCTTCAGCACAATAGGCAGTGATGAGACCAGGGGCCATAGCCCAAGAGTAAAGAAAAGGAGAGTTAAGATGGTAGTGAGGCAGGGGTCTTTCACTCAGAGTAGTTAATGCATGGAATGGTCTTCTTGGAAAGGTAGTAGCAACAGAAACAGTGGATAAGTTTAAATTGGAATTAGATAGCCTGTATAATTTACGTGCCATTTTTGTCTTTGCACGTGGCACAATGCAAGTGATTTAACCACTGTGTCCTGCCGGAGGAAGAGTATACTCTGGGTGGGAAACGATGCCAAAGCTGAAAATATAATGCTCTTGCTCCCAGAGAGAGCGGGTATGACTCGTGAACATAAATGTTAAAAGCCTGTGCTGATCTTCTCAATTTTTGCCAGAGCTAATCCGGCCTACCATGAAACCTTGCTGAACGTTTTGTGGTACGGTGTGGTACATACGTCTGCACTTGTGAGACGCACAGCAGCTACCATGTTTGAGGTGGGTTCCTTGTATATTGCTGTTTGCTGCACTCTATTTATCTCTCACACAGCTGGCTTGTCACTCATTGCTCCTTCCTGCATTTTTATGGTTATAGTTGCTTGTGAAGGGGGTCCACGAGTCTCTGGTGGCACAGAGAGTCGTTCCAGCTCTTATCACACTGTCAACTGATCCAGAGATGTGAGTGTTGTGCTGATTAATGTCTTAATGTCTTAGTTGTTACCCCACGCAGGGGAAGGCAAAAGCAGGGTTCAACAATTTGTTCATGTTCGTCCGTCCACCCGTCTGTCTTTCCAGTTTATGATCGAGGAACAACTTATTTAAATTGAGTGTTACATTTTGAACACGAATCGGAATATGAGTAGGAAGACATGTTTCTCGTTTTCCCATACTTTGGCTCTGAATTCGTCCTGACCACACATGTCCAGAGAGGAGTGAGATAATATTTTTACTCTGTTTGCCTGCCTGGCAGTGAAACAAAATTCAAAATCATTCCAGACAGGAAACTTCCTCTTTTTAAGGACGTTATAAAGGACATAAACAACAGGCACGAAGAACTAATGTAACGTGTTGGATAGGGTGATGTAAGAGACACGAGGTAAAACGGTGGTAAAATCTGTAATTTATTTATTTATTCGCCTCACCATTTTTTTTTTGTTGAATTATTTACTTGAACACAAGAAAACACAAATCATGCACCTTCATAATACTTCCAAGAACCTGCAGTTTTTCAATACTTGGGACATTTCTATCGGGTGGTGTATGTGATTGGAACTGTCAAGCACAACCCCTGAGACGTAGGCGTGGCATGAGAGAGTGCAGTGTCGGGGTGAAGAAGAGGCCCACCGATATGGCTAGGTATAATACTGATAGACGCTGTGTACTGTGATCACTAAAGTCTTCATCTCCTAAACTGTGAATCAACATCATCTTGTTACAGTGTATAAGAGTGATGTATGAGACTGCTTCAGCAGTGCTAAACTTCCGGGGTTTTTTGGGGGGTTTTTTAGCAATCTTTAAAATCATTATTTTATTTAAAATTGAAGTATGTACTTTAAACACTGCACAGGATATCGTGTTCTTTGAACTGCCTAGTTCTTAAAGCAATCATGTGTTTTTGGAGTCGATGCCATACTTTGTCTTGCCAAGTATTGATTGGAACAAATATACATATTGTTACGGATCCCGGGCTCGAGTTTCGCCACGAGGGGAAGCGCAAGATTCCTCCCAAACACCAGGTCCTGAGGCCACCAGGCATGAATAACTTTGTGCTCCACTGGGTTGTTAAGCAACCACAGACACCGATTGGTACTGCCAATCCTGGCAGGGTTTCACTGCTTTGCGTGCTACCTTACCTGTGGACAGCCGCACCAAGAGGGGTCTTGTGCTCTTGATGCGTACTTGCATAACTTACCTGATCAGGTGCAGCCAAGCAGAGCTGCCAAGTATGCACCAGCTAAGAAGAGCCAATCGGTGGGGTAATACTTCCCGGCTACACTACGTACAGACTATGCTGGACCAATAGGGAAAAGACGCTACGAGCTGGGTACATTTATAACAAGCGGCTTTATTTATAAGAAGTGATGCAAGGGAAATGCAAATATTTACAAAAGCAACAAGACAGTACAGAATTTACCCTATTCTTTACAACTTCTTCAATCTTAACTTGTACTATGCAAAACAGGCGCCATCAGAAACATACCCCGAGGGAAGGTCGAAAGAAAAGAAAGATGAGGAAAGACGAGACGTTAGTGACCTCTTTTGTACCTGGCACGGCTGATGGGCCCATGCTTCGCAGTCACTTAGAGGGAGGAAAACTGAGGATGTCTTATGGTGTGTGGTCAGACGAGGTACGATGAGGTGCTGGTGTAATGCGGGTGAGGTGCAGAGAACAAAAATGGAAAGAGATTCATATCTGTGTGGTCGCTCTGAAAAGAGCGGTTGTTCGGGACTTGCTCTTGCCAATTGCTCTTTTGCGTCCACTGCAGACGAGGTGGAAAACAAGACAGAACATGTGAGAAGATAGTCCTAATGATGTGTGAGGAGGTCTGTATGTGAAAACACATTTAAACTTGGCCCGAATGAATGCGCTCAGCAGGACGCCAGAATCGCTCGCCCACTCGCGCTGCGCTCCACCTGCTCTGTTCCACGAGCTCCATCCGCTTGTTCAGCTCCACCTTCCATCTCGTACCACCGACCAAGCCAAAAGCATTCTGTGTGTCTCTCCCCACCCCACCCCCTTGCAGGGTATTTTATCATTGCTTGGCAAGGGAGGAGTATAAAGTCAGATCAGAATGGACGGTATGAGGTTCCGATTGCCCCCATTGGTGCACAGATGCTTCCCCGTGTTGGTCCCGCCCATGTGAGGACTTGGCACCGGAAATGGCCTCATTCGCTCTGCGCATCGCCACGTGACTTATCTCCAAGATTAACTTGCGGAGAGGGTATCTGGTGGCAATCTCCAGCCATGAGCATGCACTGGACACCAAATAGAGGGCCGTAATTGAGCGGAGCGCGAGGGCTATTCATGTGATGTTGAACGGATTCTAGCGCATACTTGCGCTTCAAGCGACATGCCAAAACGTCCCAAGCATAAGCATCTGCAATGGTATGTGGCACCCATTGTTCCCCACCAGCTTCAAAGGGCAGTGGTGGGCGTCCGTGGTGGTGACTGTGGTTATTGCATTCGTAGTGGTGATATAACAGTGAGTTATGGTGGGGTAGTTGAAGTGTCATAGCGGTTGTGGTGATTAATGGCGAAGGTAAGCAAGCTTGGGTTGATGTTAGGATTTTTATAAAGGTGTTGTGATGGTTGTAGAAAAGTAGCATAAAGGTCCGAGTCTGGAGAAGGTCTGAGGTGAACGTCTGTTTGATAATGGCGTGACATTTGAATGGGAAATGATGCGCATATGCAAGTAACCTGCCTGTTGTTGTAGTCTGCATGCTTGCGTGAAGGAAATGAGGGGTTCGTGGGTGAAGTAAAATAAAATAGATAAAAGCATAAAGAATGGCAATAAAGACCTGCCGAAAAACCCTCGCAATGTATTTTGTCCCATAAACGCACGAGACAGTCGGGAAGGGCTATCTTAAACGAATACTAATCAAATAACTGTCTCAGAACCACGATATGTTGTGTGCCATTGCCTGTGTGGGTGAGCACTGGCTTCACAGAACCACAACAATATATTTACTGCAACCAATGGTTCATCGCAAATGAACATCAGAACATCAGTCTGGCATTTCACTCAGGACGACAGGTAGGGACTTCAATCAGCCATCAAACTTCTACAGTGGTCTCACATCTCTACTTTCTCTGACATCAACTCATCTTGGGAATTCCTTCAAAGAAACTTGCTCTCTGTCATGTACAGATTTATCCCATCTCGTCTTCAGATGTCATACCCTTCTTCCCGCCCATAGTACACTGAAGCTTGTGGTGAGTCAGTTGGCCTGAAACAACTTGCCTTCACCTCATGGAAGGCAAACCCAACTGAAGGCAATCTCAGTTCCTTCCACAAAGCTCAGAATGTGTGTGTGCGTGTGCGTGTGCGCGCGCGCCCTCAAGAGAGCCAGAAAACAACATCTCTCTCATCGCAAGTCTGAACTCTCAGACATGTCTCCCTCCTCCACATCCTGGTGGTGTCTGGTAAAGTCTCTTTCTGGTGTATGTTCCCCCTTCATCCCCTCCCTCACCCCAAATGGCTGCACAACTGACTGCACATGAAAAGGCTGAATGCCTAAACTCGGTGTTTGTTTATAAATCTTGTGTCCCAACCCCGTCACTTTCTGAACCCACCTTACCCAGTCGCACCCAGCTGTTCCTGAACTCTGTGTCGTTTTCTCCCGACAAGGTGGAGACTGTCAAACCTTGACTCCGATTCTACAACCGATCCAGACGGCATCAGCCCACATGTCCTAAAAACCTGCTCTGCTACTCTTGTTCACCCTCTCTCTGTTCCATTCACCCTCTCATTTGCTCAAGGTCATCTGCCATCTGCTTGGAAATCAGCAAACATTACCGATCTGCATAAAGAAGGTGCAAAAACAGATCCCTACAACTTCAGACCAATCAGCCTTCTCCAAATCGTCAGCAAAATTATGGAATCCATCATCATTTCCGACATTAAATCATTCCTCTTCTCCAATGGCCTGATTTCCGATCATCAATTTAGTTTCAGACCAGGTCACTCTACCCTGGACTTGTTGCTCCTGCTTTCCCAACAATGAATGGAGGTCCTCAATGCCAGACATGAGATCAAAGCCATATCCCTCGACATATGTGCTTTCGATATGGTCTGGCACTCCACCCTCTTCACCAAACTCTCTTCCTGTGGTATCCAAGGCAATCTCCATTCATGACTTGCAGACTTCCTCTCCTGTCGCAGCCAACTTGTGGCCCTGAATGGAATTCTCTCATCCTCTCTTCCTGTCCAGGCTGGAGTTCCTCAAGGCAGTGTTCTGGGCCCTGTGCTATTTCTTGTTTTCATCAATGATCTCTCCGACACTCTGAAGAATCCTCTTTATCTCTTTGCTGATGACTCCACCCTCTGCCATGTCATCTGTCATCCCTTACACCTGCAAGCAGCAGCCTCTTCACTCTCACTAGATCTGGATAAAGTCTCAAGCTGGTTCCAACACTTGGAACATGTTTTACAATCCTGACAAATCTCACACTCTCAGAATCTTTCTAAAAGGACCATCTGGAAAACCCCCCATCCACTTTCTCAACAATTCTGTTAAAGAAGTCCTTTCATTCAAGCTTCTGGGCCTCACTATCTGCCATCAGCTTTCCTGGGCAAGGCACATTTCCAATCTGGCCTCCAAAGGCAGTGGCTGACTTGGCATCCTCCATCGTGCAATGTCTTTCCTTGGCACACCTGAGCTCCTAACCACGGACAAAGCTCTCGTACGAGCCTCGACATTTCCAGGCAAAAAATAATTCCTTTCCTGTAGTAATTCTCTGCAGACTACTGTAGTATATGAGAGTACAACTCTCATATACTATAGTTCTAACTGCAGCATTTTTGCCTGGGTTGTAGATTTAAAAAAAAATCTATTTATCTTTCTATCAAACTGTGTGCCTGCGGACTTCCTTCTGCAGTTGGGTTAAGTCTTTTTTCGGAGGTTGGTTGCAGGATTTGCACTTTGGCCACCGTAAAACCCTTCACTTTGAAAAACACTAAAAACGCAAAGAAAACTTAAAACCCACTCCGCAGGAGTACCTCCTGTGCAGCTTCCCTTCGCAGGGCAGATCACTGGATGACAGGATTGGGGCAAAGCCTTCGGGACCCCCACTCCTTGATGAGAGGAGGAAAACCACGGGGTAATCTTCCCGGGTTGGATTGCGGTAGAGTGTGTCAGGGTGGTGCTGAGGTGTCATCCACCAGACAGCGGTCTCCTTTGATTAACCTGAGGCGATCCCTTTGGGTGGGTGACTGGAATGTCCTATCCCGAAGAGAGTGTGACCACCTTTCTCTGTTATCATCTGAGTTCAAGCGTTTAAACATCGGTATTGCAGCACTCTGAGGTTCGGAGCCCGGATTGCGACGAGGTCATGGCGGGTGGTTACACCTACGATTGTTCTGGTCACTTTGATAGTTACCATGCCCAAGGAGTTGCTGTAGCTGTGTCCAATAAGCTGATTTCAATGATAATTGAGGTAGCACCGGTCAACGAACGCATTATGAGACGAAGGATTCGTCACTCCTTGGGTGTTGCTTCCCTCGTCTCTGTATATGCTCTGACTGAGACGAGTGATCTCACCGTGTAGGACACATTCTATGCCACGCTCGAGTCTGTGATTGATCAGTTCCCCAGACGAGATACACTTCTAGTCTTGGGTGATTTCAATGCATCGACTGGAACTGATCGGGATGGTTATGCGACATGTGTTGGTCCACATGGGTCTGGAGCTGTGAACCTGAATAGCACTAAGTTCTTTGACTTTGCAAGAAGTCGTGGAATTAGGGTGGCTGGTTCATGGTTTCAGCGCCCACAAGCTCATCGCTGGACTTGGTATTCCAACCCTGCCAGTGTGGCAAAGGAGATTGACCATGTGTTTGATGATGGTTGCTGGAGAATGATCCCACAACTGCAGGGTCTACCGGAGTGCTCAGTTACTCAATACCGATGACAGCCTTGTTATAGCAACTCTGCAGTTGCAGCTTAAATCCGGGAGAATGTTACTATCCCAGGCTCGGCTGGATGTTGGCAAGCTCAAGGATGACAGGGTAGCTGAGGAGTTTGCGAACAGGCTGAATGGGATTTGGGGGGGTCTGGGTGATTTGGGAAACCCTGAAGAGTTGGGGAGTGCCTTCAAGATCACCATCCTTGATGTTTCTGGTCGATGTCTTGGAACTCACCAAAGGGCGAAGAAAAATTTTGTCTCTCAAGGGACCCTGGATACCATTGACCAGAGTCACAGGGCCAGGCTGAATGGCAGACCGGAGTTGTTCAGGGAGTTGAGGCGTAAAACTGCACATGCGCTGAGGGTGGACAAGGAGGCCTATGTGTGAGGAATCTGTGAGGGGTGGAGCATCACCTGTGGTCAAGTGATTATCGTCCCACTTACAGGGGCATTCACACATTGCATTGCTCCAAGCCCTTCCCTCGGTGTACTGCAATTAGAGCGGAGGGTGGAGGGCTCTTTACAGAGGAGTCCGAAGTGAAAGCCCACTAGGCTGCTTACTTTGAGCGGCTGTCCCAGGCTGATCCACCAGCTGTCGAGGTGGATGTCAGGGGTGTTACAATCCCTATTGCTGACCCTCCAATCAACTGCGGTACACCTTCATTTGTGGAAACAGAGGCTGCGGTGAACCGGTTGAAATGGGGTAAAGCTCCTGAGATATTTGGCATCCATGCTGAACTTCTCATGGCTGGTGGAAATGCTGTACTCATGTCATTGCATGCAGTTCTGTGCTCTGCCTGGAGAACAGGCATCATCACAACTGACTGGAAGAGGGGCCTCGTTGTCCCTCTCTGGAAAGGGAAGGGTGATCGCCAGGACTGCAACAACTACCGAGGGGTGACGCTGCTCTCAGTGCCGAGGAAGGTCTTTGCTTGGATAATTCTTGGTGGGGTTTGCCACCATCCGCTTGAGCACCAGTGCCCAGAGCAGTCAGGCTTTACTACACCAAAGAGATCAATGATTGACCGTATCCTTGCTCTTCAGGTCCTCACCGAACGCAGACGAGAGTTTCTGCAGGGGCTGCTTGCAGCCTATGTTGATCTCTGCGAGGCAATCGATTCAGTGAATCAGAATGTCCTCTGTAAGATTCTTGGTCTTGTTGGGGTGCCACCAAAACTGATCAATCTGATGTCTGAATTACACACTTGTGGTGAGAGTGCTGTGAGGTGTGGTGGTTCCATCTCTGACTTACTTCCAGTTGTTGAAGTTAGTCAGGGATGTGTATTGGCCCCACACTTCTCAGTGCTTGTATGGACTGGATTCTGTGGAGGATGTCGGAGAGATCAAACTGCGGTGGGTGCATTGTTTGGGAGTGTCGAGATCTCTGACCTTGATTTCGTTGATGGTTCAGTCATCTTTGTGGATACTCTGGATATCCTTTTGGGAGCCTTTGAGGTGCTGAATGAGGAGTCGGAGCTGCTGGGATTGCAGGTTTCCTGGGTGAAATTTTTAAAATAAAAAATCCAGGCTTTCAATGACATCTTGGTTGCTGCTATCTTGTCTGTACCTGTTTGTGATGAGTCTGTACCAGTGATATTCATGTCTCTGCTGGCTGTGAGCCGGAGGTCGAGACATCTGGGTCAGGCCTGGGGAGTCATGGATTCACTGGATCACAGGGTGGGATGCTTTCGGTACCTGTGCAGGAGGATGAAAACCTGAGTCGTCAGGTCCTTGGTGCTTCCATTTTTGCTTTGCGGGTGTGATACTTGGCTCTGACCAAGGAACTGAGACAGAGACTTCATTCTTTTGGTACCATTTCTCTTCAGAGAATCCTTGGCCATCGCTGGTCGGACTTTTTGTCCGAGTGTTTGCTGAGAGAGACTCAAATGAGATGTGTTACCTGCATCGTCTGTGAGCATCAGCTGCAGCTGTATGGATGTGCGGCTCGCTTTCCTGACGCTGATCCTGCTCACCAGATTCTCTCAGTGAGGGAGTCTCGTGAATGGAGGAGGTCAATGGGCCAACCACATGCCTCATGGTGACAGCAGGTTGATCAGCATCTCAAGGAGATGGGGATGGGCCAGGCATCTGCTTAGGGGATGGCCAGACGGAGACCCCTGGAGTACTGGCGGAAGGTGGATGCAGCGACGCGCTGCTCCGGCGCATGCTCCCACACCTGGCCTTACCTTCTATCTTAAATTACTTATTTAATCAAATTTGCTCTGCCCTGTTTGCATAATCTAATTGGACTGAATCGGCAATGTCCTTGATACTCGTTCATATATATTCCTTTAATGTTATGAACTCGTTTGTTGTTATTCACCCATTTAAAGTTACAGACTCGTTTATGTTTCTACCTGTTTATTGTTATTGACCCGTTTAATGCCATACTCCTGTTTAATGTCAGATATCCATTGAATGTCATGTTCCCATTTAACATCATATACTCTTATAATATATACTCGTTCAATCTTATATACTCAGTTAATGTTGTGCACTTGTTTCAAGTTATATTAAAGTTATAGTATATCGTCGTTTCAAATTCTGAAAAAGTTAAGTTTTTTTGTTTTTGTTTTACAGTCGTGTTTCTCCTTTAAAGTCAAGTTCCTTGTACATCCATTTTTCTACAGATCGGTACGAATTGCCACGATCCCTGCTTTTGGCACTATCATGGAGACGGTGACGCAGAAGGAGGTGAGGAAGGAAAGACTAATGAAGAGCATCGCCTATCACTTGAGTGTTGTTCATTTTTTTTTTTTGGAAAATAGTTTTCTTTTCATGTGAAAAAATAATTTTCATCTCCAAAACTAAATATAACCAATAAGGATGTTCAAAAAGTCCTTGGTTAC
>NC_140971.1:100424924-100492424 GCF_056783735.1 Eptatretus burgeri
TCCCTTTTGACTTACGAACGCAGCCGTTTATATAAGCCCCGTGGCTTCGCCTTTGACCCTCTGCCTCCGACCTTTCACCTCTCTAACTGGCTCCCCATTGGACCGAGGAAAAGTGGGCGTGAACGCTTTGGATCCATGAATTTGCATATAGCGTCCTCACTCCAACGCCCTGGAGGCGGGGCCAAATCGCCCACGCTCTCCGATAGGACGGAACAAAAGTGGGCGTGAGTCGTTTTTGATCCGTTTTTCTTCGGAAAGTCTGTGATGTTTTTGTACACGCTGTTCGGTGCGCGCCCTGCACGAGTCCAGTATCGGTGCCCACAAGTGGCGCGAGAATGGTGGTGATGCGACGGTTGCGAGGTGTGACGGTAAAGGTCGTGGCTGTTGTGGTGAAGCGGCGTTGTGGTTGGTGGTTGTTGTGTGATGACTGTTGAGACGTGGTTGGTGGTGGTAGAAATGGTGGCTGGTCCAAAATAAAGATAGGAAAAGAAAAACGGCTATCCTGAAGAGTCGCAGCCCGAGTGAATGACATGTATTCCCTCTAGACAACGGGTTTGGGCCTAACTACACATATACTTACGGAGATATCTCACCTAAGGGACCTGAATGGTGGTGTGCGAATTTCGTGAACCACAACACTACCCCCTCCCCTTTTTACAGACTCGTCCCGAGTCATCAAATTTTCGTGTGCCATCATGTGTAGTTCTCCCCTAGTACATTTTACCTACGGATCCCTGAGTGAGACATTCATGGTATTCGTGTCCCCAAAATAAATAACCTGAGGGCTGAGTAACTACCTAAACAAACTCACTCACACGGACGACTTAAATAAAATTGCCAGCGCTAGACAGACATGCCGGGGGCGCACTCATATTTACAGTACATCTTAACCTTAACTTACAATTTTTACACTAAACCATGGCCCAGGATCATTGAACTCTGCAAAAAGAAAGCAGTAAGCAGGGAGCCAGGCTGCCCGCATGCAGTCTCTGGCTCAAACAATGCAGGCGACAGGGAACGTGGCCGGCTGCTCACACGCAGTCCAAGGCCTTCCCTTTTGAACTGAACGCAGTGAACCACAACGGTGCATGGGCTGCACAAACGCAGTCTCCGTGCCAGCTCAAGTGGCACACGCAATGAACACAACGAATGGATGGATGAACACAAACACGGTGCACGGGCCGCCACTGCAGGCCCGTGTTGTAGCTGCCAACAGGGCAGTTCTTGCAGCTTGCAAACTGTTGCCTTGATCCTGGCGCACATGGCAATGAACAGGGGGGGGGGGCAAAGCAAAAATTGAACGGGGGTTGGTGAACAGGGGCAGTGAGCATGGCATGGCAAAGGTAGCAGGCAAACACAGCCCGCAGAAGAAGGCCGCTGCAGGCAAACACAGCCCGCAGAAGAAGGCCGCTGCAGGCAAACACAGCCCGCAGAAGAAGGCCGTTGCAGGCAAACACAGCCGGCAGACGAACTGGCCGGCACAGGCCTTGAAGAAAACAGCCAGCCGGCAGATGAAGTGGGCCGGCACAGGCCTTGAAGTACCACAGCTGCAGATGATCCGGCCGGCACAGGCCTTGCAGCAACACAACAGCTGCCGATGAAGTGGGCCGGCCTCTGCCTTGAAGCAAAACACGGCCAGCCGATGAAGTTGGCCAGCCTTTGCCGTTCAGTGGAGGTTGGTGGAGGGAGTGCGGTGGTGCTGGCCACTTGAAAGGCGGGCTCGGACCTACCTACCTGTCTCCCTCCCAACCTATCGCCTTTGCCTGTCAGCGTCCATACCCACTCTCTTAATTTGTCAAACCCCAATTTAGCCCCAACTTAATTTTTTATTATTTTTTTTTTTTTTACTTCCCCACTATAAATCGTCCCCTAACCCCCTGTACTGTCCTTGTTCGGCTAACCTATCCTGTCACCTAGCCTACTCCCAACCCCTACGTTCCCTTCCCGGAGGGGAACAAGGGAGAGCTAGCGTCCTGTGTCGAGGCCCAACGAAGCCTCAGAATGGCCTCCCCAGAGTTCAGCGATCTAACCCAAAGTGGGTCCAGCGGCCCACAACGAGAACGAGGGGATGGATGGTGCGGAGGGGTACACTTCCTAATCTACCCTATCCATTTAACTGTTAAACTACCCCGGGGCTTTCAACAAGCGCCTCTCGCTTAAACTATTGGTTCTAACAACCCAGATTCCCGTCGCCTGTGTTGGTGTTCTCACAATTTTGGGCCTCGCCCCCCCTTTTTCTCTCCGTGCCCTCACACGGTCTCATGGCTGGGACACGTGGCTCCCTTTGGCAGGCACGACCCTCTGCCGAATCTCCCGCTATGGCACCCCCGGGCACTACACTGCCTCCGAGCCTACCAGCTCCCTTAACACCGGGGAGTGCCCCCCATGGCACCTCCCCTGAAATGCACACATGGCAGGCTGGCTTCCCAGGCCCCTTTCCGAGGGTCACCCGTGCCCACAACACTGCCCACGCGGCTAATGGCGCCCCGGGCCCCCGCACCAAGCAGGCGCACCCGTGCCCACTACGCTATCCCGGCCCCCCATGGGCCCTTGGCCTACCACGGCCGACTAGCCTAGTGCCCGGGGTACCCACTCAGCGATACTCACTTTTCGCAGCCACGCTCCCAGCCCGTCAACAGGGCTCCTGCACCCCTCCAAACGGGTTTCGAGCCTACTTCCCCACCAACAACAAAACGACCTCCATTTTTCAATTTAACTAACCCAGCTAACTTACTTTATACGGACGCCGGGGTCCCGTGGGCGGGAGTCACTCCTCCCCCAATCACTCATCGCACCATGCATTCCCCATTCGCTCCATTCACACAGACCCGCTGGCCTCACTCACTCAACAAGTACTCACCTCACAACTCACCAACTCTTCAACACACTCACCGCTGGACTCTGCCATCCTCTTCACTACTTCCCCTAACTAACTCGTGCTCCCACGTCGTCCCTTAAACTACAGCACGTTCCATTTAACCTACGTAGCTTAACTACGTCCCCTCTACACCTCCACAAGTCTGTCACTGTCTCCAAATCTCTAAAATAACTTTTATTTCCCCACCTAAATCTCGCTACAATCCCTCTAACTAATCCATTCCACGGACTCCATGAGGACTTACCCCTGCCCCATGAAGTCGGTCTAACTAAGCTAACCCTTCCCCCTAACTAGTTTCCATCCTGTGCCCAGGGGTCAAGGGGGTCTTCCACCCCTTGCCCAGGAATCCTGTGCACCCGAAAGTGAGGCTTGCTTCTTTTTTTTTTCTTCATGCGCAGCACCAGCGCGGCAACCCGCAGCTCGCGCACTTTTTTTTTTTTTTTTTTTTTTTTTTTTTTTTTTTGTATACCTTGGTCGAGGCTCGTATGAGAGCTAACACACAACTCACAGCAAGGAGGCATGAGACAAGAGGGGCGGGAGTGGAAGGGACAAAACATTGGGGAACAGACACAGGTGAACTGTGGAAGGGGGAGGGATGGGGATGGGACGGGGAACATGGCGAGGGGAAGATGGACATTAAAGGGACTTTCAGGAAGGAAAGCAGGAGAATTGAAGGAAGTGGGCTTGGGTGGATTATCGGGGTAGAAAAGATCGAGGATTTGGATGGGGGAAGATAAGAGGTGGTGGTGAACAGCTGTTTTGAAAGCCTGGAGGGAAGAATGGGAAAGAATAGAGTGAGGAAGTTTATTCCAAAGGCGGGAAAAAGAGGAATGAAAGAGTGAAGATGAGCAGTGATTCGTGATTTTGGTAGTTTTACCAGAAGGGGGTTGTTGGCGGACCTTGAGCGCCCTGTGGAAATGTGGTTGGGACAAATCACAGAGAGAGCAGGGGGGCAAGGCTGGAGAGGAGTCGGTAGAAGACAGAAAGACCACCGACCAACCTGCGGTGATTGGAGTGAGAGGCCCAAAGACTCAGCTTCATTGCGGGAGATGCCAATGATCTTAAAGCCCTGGTTTCGACAGCGTGAAGTCGAGAAAGGTGGAGGCAGGAGCACGAGCCCAGAGGGGAGAGCAGTACTCCATCAGGCTACGGACAAAAGCTTTGTAAGTGGTCAGGGAGCTCAAGAGGGCCGAGGAAGGACTTTGCACGACGGAGGATTCCTCAGTCGGCGACTGGCTTTTGAGGCAAGGTTGGAAATGTGACTTTCCCAGGAAAGGTCATGGCAGATAGTGAGACCCAGAAGCTTGAAAGAAAAGACTTCTTCCAGAGGATTGTTGAGAAAGTGGATGGGGGGGTTTTGTAAACGGTCCTTTCGAAGAGACATAGTGAGAGTGTGAGATTTGTCTGAATTGAAAGACATGTTCCACGTGTTGGACCAGTTTGTGATTTTATCCAGATCTGCAGTGAGCGAAGAAGCTGCTGCTTGCCGGTCTGAGGGATGACAGATGGTACGGCAGAGGGTGGAGTCATCGGCAAAGAGAAATAGAGGATTTTCCAGAGAGTCCGAGAGATCATTGATGAAAACCAGAAAAGAACAGGGCCCAGAACGCTACCTTGAGGAACTCCAGCCTGCACAGGAAGAGGGGATGAAAGAACTCCATTTAGGGCCACACGTTGACTGCGACAGGAGAGGAAGTCTGCGAGCCATGAGTGGAGATGGCCTTGAATACCATGGGAAGAGAGTTTGGTGAGTAGGGCAGGGTGCCAGACTGTGTCAAAAGCACGTGATATGTCCAGGGATACGGCTCGGATTTCCTGTCTGGCATTGAGGACCTCCATCCATTGATGGGAGAGCAGTAGCAGCATATCTAGGGTAGAGTGACCTGGTCTGAAACCAAATTGATGATTGGAAATCAAGCCATTGGAGAAGAGGAAGGATTTCATGTCTGAAGCGATGATGGATTCCATGGATTCCACTTTGCACCTGCCCGTGACGTCATGCAGCTGCACGTGTTCCTCGTCCCTCCTTGGACGGTACCATCCGGCAGGGATACTCCTCCTGCCGGATTCCACCCCCACGTGCAGCCATGGCATCACCGTGCGCATTAAAAAAAAACACAAGCCCCACGTCTCGAGGGGTTCCCCACGCGAACACATGTGCTTTGCCCGTTGGAGCTTAACACACACGATCGCGTGGAGAACCCGTCCGGTCCAAATCCGTAATCCTGCCTAAACTTTGTCCGTCCGCGGGATCGGCAAATCCACCGCGTGCGTTTCCGGACCGGGACTTCACTCGCAAGCGAGCACGTGGCGGCCTCGTGCGTTGCACAGCACGGACCTCGTGCTCACTGCTGGGGTGAACCCGGCACGGTCCCCGAACAACGACAGCCGCTACTCGGCTTTCTTTCCTCACATCGCCGCCGTCGTCGCCATTCGACACACGCACTCCCGCGTGTTACGACGCTCACACTCCACACCATCAGTCTCACCCCGGGAGACGCGGCTGCGTGCTCCCGCATGCCAACCGACATCTCCCTCACATACCGCTCTCTCACACACACTGTCTCCCTTGCACTCGGCCGTTCACTCACTCGTGCCATTTCCCTCACACAAATCATACCACTCACACACGCGGGGCACTCATCCGCGGTGCCTCATCCACACACCGTCCCTCACCACACACGCGGGGGCACTCACCCGCAGTGCCTCATCCACACACCGTCCTCACTCACACACGCGGGGCACTCACCCGCGGTGCCCTCATCCACATACCGTGCCTCACTCACACACGCGGGGCACTCACCCGCAGTGCCTCTTACACACGGCGTGCTGGGAAGCACGCACTGCGGCATACTTGCCACCACACCACTCGCACACGGGGTCGCTTCCACACACGGGGGCGCACTCACACCTTGCACCACACACACCGGGACAACCACACTGGGGATTAGTGCCACCACAAGAGTTTCCGGGGCCTTTATACCCCCAAGCTCTCCGTGCACCCGTTCGCAACACTCCTCCTCTCAACCTCGCAAAGCACGACTGAACTCACCTGGTCGTGATCCGCTTCAAGGGGAATACTCCCTCCCCTCGTTCCTGGAGGAGGCTATCCCGCTGCTCGCACCGGGTCCCTACACGCTCCGCGAGCTCAACCTCATCGTCCTCCACTACCTCCGTGTGTGTGTGTGTGCGTCACTTACCCCGTCTTCATCGTGTAGTCTTCCCTCTATCGTTCCCATCTCCCGTGTCTCTGCCAACTCAGTCACCTCTTCACCCTTTACCTCCCTTGTCTCCACTATTTTTATTTCTTTTGTCGTCACCTCGTGTCTCGTCTCACACGTTTTGGTCTCCCCATTTAATTTTTCCCTTTCGGTCAACGTTGCACCCCTCCCACCTCGTTCGCTCCTACACGTGGAGTCGCCATTTTAAGCTCCCTGCTGACGGCCTTTATGCCCGCCTGCAGGCATCGGCCCATGTTCTGCGTCTCACCCCGGAGCTTTTTAGTTTCTTCCCTCATGTTTGTTTCCATTCCGTTCATTTGCTTGTTCATTTCGTTTGCGTTTGTATCCATCTTTTCGTTCATGCCTTTCATTTCGTTTTTCATTTCATTTGTGTTTGTATCCATCTTTTCGTTCATGCCTTTTATTTCGTTTTTCATTTGTTGTGTATTCGCATCCATTTTCCTCATCAATGTCTCAAACATTTCCATCGTCCGATCCGTGGGCGAATTCGCACGTGGGGGCCGTTTGTCCGCCACCCCAGCCACTGCGCCCATTTCGAACTCTGGGTTCAGTTGGGGGAGTTCATGTTCCTGCACAACCGACATTTCCTGCACGGGGATTTCATCCTGGACCATGGATCCTACACATTCTACATCCATTTCTAATACCCCCGGCTCCCGCTCGCCTTGAGACGCCATCTTGCTTTTCCTAAAGGGTTAATTTAGCTCGCTCGTAATTTGGAGGGAATCGGGGGTCGCTTCTCTCACCCCTGGACCGATTCCCGTGAATTTAATTGGAGACAGGAGAGCCCGTTTTCCCGTTCTCCAATACCAGTGCCGCGAGGAGGGCGATGAGTTTGTATCCCACTCCTGACACCAGTGTTGCGGATTTGCGCCCGCCGGCGTGCTGACGGCCACGTAACTCGAATCGCGGCACGTCGCCCACCGGATGGACAATCCAGTCGTGACCCTCTCGGACTAACGCCGGGAACTAGTCACGGGTGGACCTTTCGGTCTCACCGCGATCGTGCCAATCGGCCCCCGCGTGGGATAGGGTTGCTCGCCAACTTCGACCTACCTAAGTACCCACGCGGAGGGTAGACCGGGCGATCGCACCTCGCCGCAGGTCGACTTCGGACACGGGCCACTTTAAGCGACCCGTTCCGTACTATCGGGATAACCGAGCGGTGTTATTCGTCGGCCTCGACGGTTCGATTAATTACCGGGCGTATTCAGCCCACTACCAACCCTTTACGTGAAGCAAGATGGAGATTCAATGAAAGAAAAGACGAAGCGAAGCGGGAAAACAGTTCATCATAATTCACATTTATTCGCGATGAACGGAAAGCACACATATACAATTACACCAAAAGCACATGTAAAAGGAGAAGAAACAATATTACACAAAAAGCAAATATAAAAGACACACAATGCAGAGCTATCCGACTTCCGAGCACACGGCAACACTTATACAATTCTTCTTCACAGACGGCGCCGACAACACATACCCAAAGCAAAAGAAAAAGAACCACCCTCAATGATGAGGCGGGCCTGGGGCCGAGACCGGGTCGGGCCTACCCGTCTGATGATGAGACGCGAAGTGGCGGTGGTGCCTCAACTCCGCGGGCCTCGCGGACAGTGTCTGGTAGGGGGGGGGGAAGGGGCCCCCTTTGTCGCACTATCTCAGCGCGGGGGGAAACAGGAGGGGGTTGCTGATGCTCGGGGGAAGGAGGATATTACCCTGTCTCGGGTCCCGCGACGAGCGTCTCCACCTCGACCTCGGTCGCGCCGTCGGCCTCCCGCCTTCGCAGCTCCCGACACCGACGCGAGCACCCCCTCGTCCGCCTTCCCCCCCTCTTCACAGCTCCGTCTACTCGCCCTCTCCGTCTCCTCTCTTGGCTCGTCCCAACTCTTCACTCTCAACCTCTCCCCTTCTTTCCAGCTCCACCGACGACTCTCTTGAACTCCGCACAACTGGTTCCAACGCACAACTCCCTTTTGACTTACGAACGCAGCCGTTTATATAAGCCCCGTGGCTTCGCCTTTGACCCTCTGCCTCCGACCTTTCACCTCTCTAACTGGCTCCCCATTGGACCGAGGAAAAGTGGGCGTGAACGCTTTTGGATCCATGAATTTGCATATAGCGTCCTCACTCCAACGCCCTGGAGGCGGGGCCAAATCGCCCACGCTCTCCGATAGGACGGAACAAAAGTGGGCGTGAGTCGTTTTTGATCCGTTTTTCTTCGGAAAGTCTGTGATGTTTTTGTACACGCTGTTCGGTGCGCGCCCTGCACGAGTCCAGTATCGGTGCCCACAAGTGGCGCGAGAATGGTGGTGATGCGACGGTTGCGAGGTGTGACGGTAAAGGTCGTGGCTGTTGTGGTGAAGCGGCGTTGTGGTTGGTGGTTGTTGTGTGATGACTGTTGAGACGTGGTTGGTGGTGGTAGAAATGGTGGCTGGTCCAAAATAAAGATAGGAAAAGAAAAACGGCTATCCTGAAGAGTCGCAGCCCGAGTGAATGACATGTATTCCCTCTAGACAACGGGTTTGGGCCTAACTACACATATACTTACGGAGATATCTCACCTAAGGGACCTGAATGGTGGTGTGCGAATTTCGTGAACCACAACACTACCCCCTCCCCTTTTTACAGACTCGTCCCGAGTCATCAAATTTTCGTGTGCCATCATGTGTAGTTCTCCCCTAGTACATTTTACCTACGGATCCCTGAGTGAGACATTCATGGTATTCGTGTCCCCAAAATAAATAACCTGAGGGCTGAGTAACTACCTAAACAAACTCACTCACACGGACGACTTAAATAAAATTGCCAGCGCTAGACAGACATGCCGGGGGCGCACTCATATTTACAGTACATCTTAACCTTAACTTACAATTTTTACACTAAACCATGGCCCAGGATCATTGAACTCTGCAAAAAGAAAGCAGTAAGCAGGGAGCCAGGCTGCCCGCATGCAGTCTCTGGCTCAAACAATGCAGGCGACAGGGAACGTGGCCGGCTGCTCACACGCAGTCCAAGGCCTTCCCTTTTGAACTGAACGCAGTGAACCACAACGGTGCATGGGCTGCACAAACGCAGTCTCCGTGCCAGCTCAAGTGGCACACGCAATGAACACAACGAATGGATGGATGAACACAAACACGGTGCACGGGCCGCCACTGCAGGCCCGTGTTGTAGCTGCCAACAGGGCAGTTCTTGCAGCTTGCAAACTGTTGCCTTGATCCTGGCGCACATGGCAATGAACAGGGGGGGGGGGCAAAGCAAAAATTGAACGGGGGTTGGTGAACAGGGGCAGTGGGCATGGCATGGCAAAGGTAGCAGGCAAACACAGCCCGCAGAAGAAGGCCGCTGCAGGCAAACACAGCCCGCAGAAGAAGGCCGCTGCAGGCAAACACAGCCCGCAGAAGAAGGCCGCTGCAGGCAAACACAGCCGGCAGACGAACTGGCCGGCACAGGCCTTGAAGAAAACAGCCAGCCGGCAGATGAAGTGGGCCGGCACAGGCCTTGAAGTACCACAGCTGCAGATGATCCGGCCGGCACAGGCCTTGCAGCAACACAACAGCTGCCGATGAAGTGGGCCGGCCTCTGCCTTGAAGCAAAACACGGCCAGCCGATGAAGTTGGCCAGCCTTTGCCGTTCAGTGGAGGTTGGTGGAGGGAGTGCGGTGGTGCTGGCCACTTGAAAGGCGGGCTCGGACCTACCTACCTGTCTCCCTCCCAACCTATCGCCTTTGCCTGTCAGCGTCCATACCCACTCTCTTAATTTGTCAAACCCCAATTTAGCCCCAACTTAATTTTTTATTATTTTTTTTTTACTTCCCCACTATAAATCGTCCCCTAACCCCTGTACTGTCCTTGTTCGGCTAACCTATCCTGTCACCTAGCCTACTCCCAACCCCTACGTTCCCTTCCCGGAGGGGAACAAGGGAGAGCTAGCGTCCTGTGTCGAGGCCCAACGAAGCCTCAGAATGGCCTCCCCAGAGTTCAGCGATCTAACCCAAAGTGGGTCCAGCGGCCCACAACGAGAACGAGGGGATGGATGGTGCGGAGGGGTACACTTCCTAATCTACCCTATCCATTTAACTGTTAAACTACCCCGGGGCTTTCAACAAGCGCCTCTCGCTTAAACTATTGGTTCTAACAACCCAGATTCCCGTCGCCTGTGTTGGTGTTCTCACAATTTTGGGCCTCGCCCCCCCTTTTTCTCTCCGTGCCCTCACACGGTCTCATGGCTGGGACACGTGGCTCCCTTTGGCAGGCACGACCCTCTGCCGAATCTCCCGCTATGGCACCCCCGGGCACTACACTGCCTCCGAGCCTACCAGCTCCCTTAACACCGGGGAGTGCCCCCCATGGCACCTCCCCTGAAATGCACACATGGCAGGCTGGCTTCCCAGGCCCCTTTCCGAGGGTCACCCGTGCCCACAACACTGCCCACGCGGCTAATGGCGCCCCGGGCCCCCGCACCAAGCAGGCGCACCCGTGCCCACTACGCTATCCCGGCCCCCCATGGGCCCTTGGCCTACCACGGCCGACTAGCCTAGTGCCCGGGGTACCCACTCAGCGATACTCACTTTTCGCAGCCACGCTCCCAGCCCGTCAACAGGGCTCCTGCACCCCTCCAAACGGGTTTCGAGCCTACTTCCCCACCAACAACAAAACGACCTCCATTTTTCAATTTAACTAACCCAGCTAACTTACTTTATACTGACCCCGGGGTCCCTTGGGCGGGAGTCACTCCTCCCCCCAATCACTCATCGCACCATGCATTCCCCATTCGCTCCATTCACACAGACCCGCTGGCCTCACTCACTCAACAAGTACTCACCTCACAACTCACCAACTCTTCAACACACTCACCGCTGGACTCTGCCATCCTCTTCACTACTTCCCCTAACTAACTCGTGCTCCCACGTCGTCCCTTAAACTACAGCACGTTCCATTTAACCTACGTAGCTTAACTACGTCCCCTCTACACCTCCACAAGTCTGTCACTGTCTCCAAATCTCTAAAATAACTTTTATTTCCCCACCTAAATCTCGCTACAATCCCTCTAACTAATCCATTCCACGGACTCCATGAGGACTTACCCCTGCCCCATGAAGTCGGTCTAACTAAGCTAACCCTTCCCCCTAACTAGTTTCCATCCTGTGCCCAGGGGTCAAGGGGGTCTTCCACCCCTTGCCCAGGAATCCTGTGCACCCGAAAGTGAGGCTTGCTTCTTTTTTTTTTCTTCATGCGCAGCACCAGCGCGGCAACCCGCAGCTCGCGCACTTTATTTTTTTTTTTTTTTTTTTTTTTTTTTTGTATACCTTGGTCGAGGCTCGTATGAGAGCTAACACACAACTCACAGCAAGGAGGCATGAGACAAGAGGGGCGGGAGTGGAAGGGACAAAACATTGGGGAACAGACACAGGTGAACTGTGGAAGGGGGAGGGATGGGGATGGGACGGGGAACATGGCGAGGGGAAGATGGACATTAAAGGGACTTTCAGGAAGGAAAGCAGGAGAATTGAAGGAAGTGGGCTTGGGTGGATTATCGGGGGTAGAAAAGATCGAGGATTTGGATGGGGGAAGATAAGAGGTGGTGGTGAACAGCTGTTTTGAAAGCCTGGAGGGAAGAATGGGAAAGAATAGAGTGAGGAAGTTTATTCCAACGGCGGGCAAAAAGAGGAATGAAAGAGTGAAGATGAGCAGTGCTTCGTGATTTTGGTAGTTTTACCAGAACGGGGTTGCTGGCGGACCTTGAGCGCCCTGTGGAAATGTGGTTGGGGCAAGTCACAGAGAGAGCAGCGGGGGCAAGGCTGGAGAGGAGTCGGTAGAAGACAGAAAGACCACCGACCAACCTGCGGTGATTGAGTGAGAGGCCCAAAGACTCAGCTTCATTGCGGGAGATGCCAATGATCTTAAAAGCCCTGGTTTCGACAGCGTGAAGTCGAGAAAGGTGGGAGGCAGGAGCACGAGCCCAGAGGGGAGAGCAGTACTCCATCAGGCTACGGACAAAAGCTTTGTAAGTGGTCAGGAGCTCAAGAGGGCCGAGGAAGGACTTTGCACGACGGAGGATTCCCAGTCGGCGACTGGCTTTTGAGGCAAGGTTGGAAATGTGACTTTCCCAGGAAAGGTCATGGCAGATAGTGAGACCCAGAAGCTTGAAAGAAAAGACTTCTTCCAGAGGATTGTTGAGAAAGTGGATGGGGGGTTTTGTAAACGGTCCTTTCGAAGAGACATAGTGAGAGTGTGAGATTTGTCTGGATTGAAAGACATGTTCCACGTGTTGGACCAGTTTGTGATTTTATCCAGATCTGCAGTGAGCGAAGAAGCTGCTGCTTGCCGGTCTGAGGGATGACAGATGGTACGGCAGAGGGTGGAGTCATCGGCAAAGAGAAATAGAGGATTTTCCAGAGAGTCCGAGAGATCATTGATGAAAACCAGAAAAAGAACAGGGCCCAGAACGCTACCTTGAGGAACTCCAGCCTGCACAGGAAGAGGGGATGAAAGAACTCCATTTAGGGCCACACGTTGACTGCGACAGGAGAGGAAGTCTGCGAGCCATGAGTGGAGATGGCCTTGAATACCATGGGAAGAGAGTTTGGTGAGTAGGGCAGGGTGCCAGACTGTGTCAAAAGCACGTGATATGTCCAGGGATAC
This sequence comes from Eptatretus burgeri, assembly GCF_056783735.1. Lineage (NCBI taxonomy): Eukaryota > Metazoa > Chordata > Myxini > Myxiniformes > Myxinidae > Eptatretus > Eptatretus burgeri. The sequence continues at coordinate 100,437,692 of NC_140971.1, forward strand.
GGCTCGGATTTCCTGTCTGGCATTGAGGACCTCCATCCATTGATGGGAGAGCAGTAGCAGCATATCTAGGGTAGAGTGACCTGGTCTGAAACCAAATTGATGATTGGAAATCAAGCCATTGGAGAAGAGGAAGGATTTCATGTCTGAAGCGATGATGGATTCCATGGATTCCACTTTGCACCTGCCCGTGACGTCATGCAGCTGCACGTGTTCCTCGTCCCTCCTTGGACGGTACCATCCGGCAGGGATACTCCTCCTGCCGGATTCCACCCCCACGTGCAGCCATGGCATCACCGTGCGCATTAAAAAAAAACACAAGCCCCACGTCTCGAGGGGTTCCCCACGCGAACACATGTGCTTTGCCCGTTGGAGCTTAACACACACGATCGCGTGGAGAACCCGTCCGGTCCAAATCCGTAATCCTGCCTAAACTTTGTCCGTCCGCGGGATCGGCAAATCCACCGCGTGCGTTTCCGGACCGGGACTTCACTCTCGCAAGCGAGCACGTGGCGGCCTCGTGCGTTGCACAGCACGGACCTCGTGCTCACTGCTGGGTGAACCCGGCACGGTCCCCGAAACAACGACAGCCGCTACTCGGCTTTCTTTCCTCACACGTCGCCGTCGTCGCCATTCGACACACGCACTCCCGCGTGTTACGACGCTCACACTCCACACCATCAAACTCACCCCGGGAGACGCGGCTGCGTGCTCCCGCATGCCAACCGACATCTCCCTCACATACCGCTCTCTCACACACACTGTCTCCCTTGCACTCGGCCGTTCACTCACTCGTGCCATTTCCCTCACACAAATCATACCACTCACACACGCGGGGGCACTCATCCGCGGTGCCTCATCCACACACCGTCCCTCACTCACACACGCGGGGGCACTCACCCGCAGTGCCTCATCCACACACCGTCCCTCACTCACACACGCGGGGGCACTCACCCGCGGTGCCTCATCCACATACCGTGCCTCACTCACACACGCGGGGGCACTCACCCGCAGTGCCTCTTTTACACACGGCGTGCTGGGAAGCACGTACTCCGGCACAATCGCCACCACACCACTCACACACGGGGTCGCTTCCACACACGGGGACGCACTCACACCTTGCACCACACACACAGGGACAACCACACTGGGGATTCGTGTCCCCACAAGGGTTTCCGGGGCCTCTATACCCCCCAAGCTCTCCGTGCACCCGTTCGCAGCACTCCTCCTCTCAACCTCGCAAAGCACGACTGAACTCACCTGGTCGTGATCCGCTTCAAGGGGGAATACTCCCTCCCCTCGTTCCTGGAGGAGGCTATCCCGCTGCTCGCACCGGGTCCCTACACGCTCCGCGAGCTCAACCTCATCGTCCTCCACTACCTCCGTGTGTGTGTGTGTGCGTCACTTACCCCGTCTTCATCGTGTAGTCTTCCCTCTATCGTTCCCATCTCCCGTGTCTCTGCCAACTCAGTCACCTCTTCACCCTTTACCTCCCTTGTCTCCACTATTTTTATTTCTTTTGTCGTCACCTCGTGTCTCGTCTCACACGTTTTGGTCTCCCCATTTAATTTTTCCCTTTCGGTCAACGTTGCACCCCCTCCCACCTCGTTCGCTCCTACACGTGGAGTCGCCATTTTAAGCTCCCTGCTGACGGCCTTTATGCCCGCCTGCAGGCATCGGCCCATGTTCTGCGTCTCACCCCGGAGCTTTTTAGTTTCTTCCCTCATGTTTGTTTCCATTCCGTTCATTTGCTTGTTCATTTCGTTTGCGTTTGTATCCATCTTTTCGTTCATGCCTTTCATTTCGTTTTTCATTTCATTTGTGTTTGTATCCATCTTTTCGTTCATGCCTTTTATTTCGTTTTTCATTTGTTGTGTATTCGCATCCATTTTCCTCATCAATGTCTCAAACATTTCCATCGTCCGATCCGTGGGCGAATTCGCACGTGGGGGCCGTTTGTCCGCCACCCCAGCCACTGCGCCCATTTCGAACTCTGGGTTCAGTTGGGGGAGTTCATGTTCCTGCACAACCGACATTTCCTGCACGGGGATTTCATCCTGGACCATGGATCCTACACATTCTACATCCATTTCTAATACCCCCGGCTCCCGCTCGCCTTGAGACGCCATCTTGCTTTTCCTAAAGGGTTAATTTAGCTCGCTCGTAATTTGGAGGGAATCGGGGGTCGCTTCTCTCACCCCTGGACCGATTCCCGTGAATTTAATTGGAGACAGGAGAGCCCGTTTTCCCGTTCTCCAATACCAGTGCCGCGAGGAGGGCGATGAGTTTGTATCCCACTCCTGACACCAGTGTTGCGGATTTGCGCCCGCCGGCGTGCTGACGGCCACGTAACTCGAATCGCGGCACGTCGCCCACCGGATGGACAATCCAGTCGTGACCCTCTCGGACTAACGCCGGGAACTAGTCACGGGTGGACCTTTCGGTCTCACCGCGATCGTGCCAATCGGCCCCCGCGTGGGATAGGGTTGCTCGCCAACTTCGACCTACCTAAGTACCCACGCGGAGGGTAGACCGGGCGATCGCACCTCGCCGCAGGTCGACTTCGGACACGGGCCACTTTAAGCGACCCGTTCCGTACTATCGGGATAACCGAGCGGTGTTATTCGTCGGCCTCGACGGTTCGATTAATTACCGGGCGTATTCAGCCCACTACCAACCCTTTACGTGAAGCAAGATGGAGATTCAATGAAAGAAAAGACGAAGCGAAGCGGGAAAACAGTTCATCATAATTCACATTTATTCGCGATGAACGGAAAGCACACATATACAATTACACCAAAAGCACATGTAAAAGGAGAAGAAACAATATTACACAAAAAGCAAATATAAAAGACACACAATGCAGAGCTATCCGACTTCCGAGCACACGGCAACACTTATACAATTCTTCTTCACAGACGGCGCCGACAACACATACCCAAAGCAAAAGAAAAAGAACCACCCTCAATGATGAGGCGGGCCTGGGGCCGAGACCGGGTCGGGCCTACCCGTCTGATGATGAGACGCGAAGTGGCGGTGGTGCCTCAACTCCGCGGGCCTCGCGGACAGTGTCTGGTAGGGGGGGGGGAAGGGGCCCCCTTTGTCGCACTATCTCAGCGCGGGGGGAAACAGGAGGGGGTTGCTGATGCTCGGGGGAAGGAGGATATTACCCTGTCTCGGGTCCCGCGACGAGCGTCTCCACCTCGACCTCGGTCGTGCCGTCGGCCTCCCGCCTTCGCAGCTCCCGACACCGACGCGAGCTCTCCCTCGTCCGCCTTCCCCCCCTCTCCACAGCTCCGTCTACTCGCCCTCTCCGTCTCCTCTCTTGGCTCGTCCCAACTCTTCACTCTCAACCTCTCCCCTTCTTTCCAGCTCCACCGACGACTCTCTTGAACTCCGCACAACTGGTTCCAACGCACAACTCCCTTTTGACTTACGAACGCAGCCGTTTATATAAGCCCCGTGGCTTCGCCTTTGACCCTCTGCCCCCGACCTTTCACCTCTCTAACTGGCTCCCCATTGGACCGAGGAAAAGTGGGCGTGAACGCTTTTTGATCCATGAATTTACATATAGCGTCCTCACTCCAACGCCCTGGAGGCGGAGCCAAATCGCCCACGCTCTCCGATAGGACGGAACAAAAGTGGGCGTGAGTCGTTTTTGATCCGTTTTTCTTCGGAAAGTCTGTGATGTTTTTGTACACGCTGTTCGGTGCGCGCCCTGCACGAGTCCAGTATCGGTGCCCACAAGTGGCGCGAGAATGGTGGTGATGCGACGGTTGCGAGGTGTGACGGTAAAGGTCGTGGCTGTTGTGGTGAAGCGGCGTTGTGGTTGGTGGTTGTTGTGTGATGACTATTGAGACGTGGTTGGTGGTGGTAGAAATGGTGGCTGGTCCAAAATAAAGATAGGAAAAGAAAAACGGCTATCCTGAAGAGTCGCAGCCCGAGTGAATGACATGTATTCCCTCTAGACAACGGGTTTGGGCCTAACTACACATATACTTACGGAGATATCTCACCTAAGGGACCTGAATGGTGGTGTGCGAATTTCGTCAACCACAACAATATATATATATATATATATATATATATATATATATATATATATATATATATATATATATATATATATATATATATATATATATATATATATATATATATATATATATATATATATATATATTTTACATTATGCTTAAAGAGTAGCAAAATGACGGTATGCTTAAAAGTCATTTTTACGGTCAGAAATGGCTGAGAATGCAGGAGAGACCCTCGAGTAATTTCCGGTCTCCAGAATCTGACACCTGCCCCAGGGTCCCAGAACCTGGTCTGTAGGTAGTGGTAGGACGCTCGACCAGCAATGGTAAGCCTGATGTTGGCTTACTGATTAAGGGTGGCTGGCTTGGGATCTTAGTGTCCTGAGTTTGAGCCCCATTGGCTGCTGCATTAACACCAATTGGGTTTGGCTCAGCCTGTCATCCTTCTGAGGTCAGCGAAACGAGTACCAGTGTACTGGTCGAGGGGCACAGCATCAGCGACATAGACGTGCCCTAACAAAATGATAGCTACCCGGCAACCAAGCTGCCATATGGAAGAAGAAGAAGAAGATCTGCAATATTTAATTCATACCTGAAACTGAAAATACGAACTACGTCACTGCCTCAGCTCTATCAGCCCTTCGAGGATGCATGCATTCTTCTTTTCGCTCACTCCTGATTAAACTCCAAAAATCCAAGCTTTGTGCAAAACCTCAACTATTTCTTCCTCTTTTGTGACGCTGCCTTCCGAATTATCGGCATTTCGATCCTACTCTTCCATCTCGGGCTTCAAGCAGACGGCACACCGCCATCTCAATTCGTCCCCCATACTGGCTCGTGAGCTTTCCCACTCCCAATAACCAACCTTAGCCAACCGTCTTACTTGCAAGTTACTGATACGAGTCTCTTCCCCTCCTTTTTCCTTTTTTCCTGTTTGCTCAATTCTCTTCCTTTATTTTTTTGTCCAACCGTGGGTTCTTTGTCAGTCAGTTGCTTTTTTTTTTTTACCCTTTGTCACCTCATTCTTCCACGAGAAATACACAATATTGTCCTGTATTTACGAACAAAATCACAGAGATATTGTGATCCAACTTGCTCAGATGTTTGTTTTTCCTGATTGTGCACAGTGAACGTTCTGCAGGTCATGCTTCCGAGCCTAAACAGTTTCCTCATTCCATACCCTCCCCCAGCTTCTGGAACGTGTAAAAATGCAGCTTGGAGCTTTTGTTGAGGATCCACAATACCAGAACCAGCATGCCATACACCTGGAAATTATCCGCACATTCAGCCATGTTGGACCGAATGCCGAGCCTCGCTTTCGGGATGAGTGTTCGTCTCTTGCATGTACACCTGCATTCTTGCTGAAGTGGACATCTCCATTAAACACCAAGCCTCCCGTCATACTTGGCATCTCTTGCAATTTTCTCGATTCTTCTGAAGTTCAACTTCTTCTCTCGCAAACCTATAACGTTGCTCGTTCATTGTCTTTCACATTACTATCTTCCCTCATGCCTCAAATGTAATGCCATATTATCCTAACATGGTTTTTATTTATTTATTTTATTCCTCATGTGGAATTATTCTCCCAGAGGACAAGCAGGACTTGATTAGTTCTCGTTTCCTTTCTCCACAGTTGTTATCCCAAATTTGCATCGCCTATCAACCCGCAACAACCAGCAGCCTGTGGAGACCCGGCGAGCAGACGTGGCGTTGCATCTTTTCGAGGCCTATTCTGCTATGTCCTGCTGCTGTATCCACACTCGATCTACTTTTTTCTGCCTCTGTTTTATTTGGCTTAGATTCATGTACAGTTGGCTGTTCATTTGATTATCTTGAATGTTTTGTTCAACCTGTGTTGCCATTCTTGAAAAACAGTTGTTGACTGTATTGATGGGTTTGGAGACAAAATTGGTTGGCATTTTGCTTACCCAACTATTCTGTGTGTCCTGAGCTTTTGGACGCAGTCATCTCAGATGAGCTGATGGTAAACCACTTCCTGCCTGGTCTGCGTTGCCTCCGCACTGACCTCGAGCATTTTTCTCCAGAGCACGAGGTTTGTGAGACGATGGATTAATACTGCAGAGCTTCTCGCGATTCCACGTAAAACTAGAACGACACTCGGTAGAGCGCCTACCTCCGCCAGGCTGAACAGTGTCCTTTTTGTATCCCACCGATAGGCCGGTTCTGGATCCAGACCTGAACCAAAATCAATCGGCTTGTTTTTGTCACCGACGCAACTCATCCACCTAGTTTTGTCCTAATCCGTCCACGGCATTTTGAAATATTATCTTGTTTTTGGCCCATCTCTCAATGGTGAAGAATATCACTTAAAAAATAAAAAATATATATCTTATTCGGATCTTCACCAAGATCGAATCGATTCGGCCTTGTCAACCTGTCCACTAAGTTTTGTCCGAATCCGTCCATAACTTTTTGAGATATTCTGCTCACAGACAGACAAACAAACAGACAGAGGTGAAAACATGACCACCTCCACCTTCAGTGACGGAGCGAGTAAGCTCTCTATCCATCCACAACGTTTTGAAATACTAAGGCCTAAGTCACATTTGCTCTACGGCGAGGATACGGCGGCCGTACGCCCTCTGAATTGACAGAAACGTGCGGCGACCACAGAGTTTCTGCGGTGGCCTCAGGGTGGCTCTACGCCGTTTGGTTATATTTTACAGGCCGTAGGGTCGCCATAGAATTATAACGTGGAGTTATAACTTTTTTCATTTCTACGTTCGCCGTAGCAATTCGACAAGCCGAAAAAAAAAAAACTGGTTAAAAAAAAAAAGAAAATTAAAAGAACCCACTCGTTACCGTCCGTCTGGCCGCACGTTCGCCTTCGGGCCCCCCTGTGGTCACCTTGCGGGCACCTTGCATCTGCCTTGAAAATTCTATGGCCGCCGCAGGAACGCCCTAAGGTCACTGTGCGACATCAAATCAAAGACCGTAGGGCACCCCCACGTTTTCGGTCTCCACAATTTATAAATACGCCGTGCGGCTCCCCGAAAAATAAAAACATATGTGACTGCTACATTGTGTGTCCGTGGAAATACTGCGGCCGCCCTATAATTGCTAGTGGCCGTAGATTTTGTAGACCCCACGGCCGCCGTGGCAAATGTGACTGAGGCCTTACTCAACCATTGGTGTCATGAATCGCGACCCGGCTCCCATTCTTCGGTGTACTGCATGCAGTGACCAAAGAATGGTACGGCTGGACTTGTGGGGACGGGTTCCTCCTGTATGGCATGCGGTACTACCACTGTGTCCCAGAAGGGGGTGCCCCGTTGACACCGGTACTACTCCCCCTCGCTCAGATTTTCTCCATGGTGCTTGTGACTGTGTATGGCACAGCCCTCTCAGGGGAACCTGTTGGGGTCGACAACGGGCATTCCATCGGCACATTCAGGTTCCTGACCTGGGTTGGCCTTGTCGTACGTGGTTAACTGCTGGGTGGTTAACGTGCTCGATGCCGCTGGCCCGGCAATCTCAGTGAGCACCATGCCCCGTACTCCTACAGGCAGGTGGTCTTGCCTACCACTACAGTAGCACAGTTCTGATGGACTGTATCTGGACGCTTGGTTGGCTTTCATCACGTGGGGCCACACATGAACCAATGGATGGTTTCGCAGTCCCAAAATGCTATGGACATCAACTCCAGTGCTTTGGAGCTTCAGTCCACCACATCTGTGCCAGAGTGGTCAACAGCTGAAACGTGCTAGAGTATGGAGGAGGCGTAATGGGCGAGGACAATGGACTAGGACTCAAAAGCCCTTGGAGGAGATGCGTCGAGCGGGGGCTGACCCATTTGGTCACCATCTATTGTGGTTCGTTTAGAAGTAAGAGTGCGTGCGTGCGTCATTTCTCTCTTTTGCTGCATGTCCTTTCGTCATGATTGAGTAAACTGTTGCATTTAAATTTTTACCTCTGCCACCGAAGGTGAAGGAGGTTGTTTTCACCCCTTTCTGTCTTTGTCTTTGTACAGGATATCTCAAAGTTGTGTACGGATCCGGATGATATTTTTTTTGGACAGATTCGGTGTGTGACAAGGACGAACTGATTAGATTTTGGTGAAGATCCGGATCCGGATCCGACTACTAGAATTTTTTAAATGATTCTTCACCGTTGAGAGATCTTGCCAAAAATGACATATATATATTACGATATCTCAAAAAGTTGTGGATGGATTTGGACGATACTTGGTGGACAGGTTGGGTGTGTCACAAGGACAAATTGATTCGATTTTGATGAAGATCCGAATTCAGATCCGGATACGAGAATTGTTTAATTTTTAAAGTGATTCCTCACCATTGAGAGATGGGGCCAAAATCGATATCGTGCTGTGCAGCAAATTTCAAAAATGTATTGGGCCCGATATGTTCTCATGGATCAGGCATTATGTGGCGGAGGTATGCGCTCTACCGAGTGCCCTTCTAGTTTTACTTTATTTCACATTTCATTGTTTGTAGTTTCAAATTAAACCTTTTTTTTTTTTCTTTCTTTCTTTAGATCATTGTAAATACAATGATACAAGAATGGGAACAGAAGCTCGATGCAAAGTTGACCAGCGAGGCAAGGTGAGGATTGCTTCATTCACATGTTTGAGAATGACAATTTTGAGCCACTTTCTTGTATTTGCTTCTGTTATAAACGATTCATAAAAAATGATACATTGCACAAAGGAGAGAATTGCAGATGCAGGACACCTTGGGGGTTACATGGAAAGATGGGCCAACTGTTCTCTTGTCATATCCAGATCGTGTGAATCTTACCTTCTTTTATTTAGATTATACTTTTACTCAACATCTACCTGCCATAGATTCCACCTGGGTACGCCTCATTATTTGCAAAACCTAAAAATACAGATAAGACCCATTAACACCATCAAGAGATAAGATAAATTTCAATCGAACAAACTTCTTTCAGCCATTCGTTTCCATGAAATCAATTTCCTATTGGAACAACATTTGGTTTAATAGTGTCCCTCTTTAACCATTTGGTTTAATAGTGTCCCTCTTTAACCATTTGGTTTAATAGTGTCCCTCTTTAACCATTTGGTTTAATAGTGTCCCTCTTTAACCATTTGGTTTAATAGTGTCCCTCTCTAACCATTTGGTTTAATAGTGTCCCTCTCTAACCATTTGGTTTAATAGTGTCCCTCTCTAACCATTTGGTTTAATAGTGTCCCTCTCTAACCATTTGGTTTCATCGTGTCCCTCTCTAACCATTTGGCTTAATAGTGTCCCTCTCTAACCATTTGGTTTAATAGTGTCCCTCTCAAACCATTTGGTTTAATAGTGTCCCTCTCTAACCATTTGGTTTAATAGTGTCCCTCTCTAACCATTTGGTTTAATAGTGTCCCTCTCTAACCATTTGGTTTAATAGTGTCCCTCTCTAACCATTTGGCTTAATAGTGTTACTCTCAAACCATTTGGTTTAATAGTGTCCCTCTCAAACCATTTGGTTTAATAGTGTCCCTCTCTAACCATTTGGTTTAATAGTGTCCCTCTCTAACCATTTGGTTTAATAGTGTCCCTCTCTAACTATTTGGTTTAATAGTGTCCCTCTCTGCCCACTTTGTTTAATAGTGAAAAGTAAAAAAGGACACTTTTCGTACGTGAAAAGGTTAAATGTCTAAACTCGGTGTTTGCATCTAAATCTTGTGTCCGAACCCCCATCGCTTTCTGTACCCACCTTACCCAGTCACACCCAGCTGTCCCTGGACTCTGTGTCCTTTTCTTCTGACAAGGTGAAGAGCTTGTTGTCAAACCTCGATTCAGATTCTGCAACCGGTCAAGACAGCATCAGCCCACGTGTCCTAAAAACCTTCTCTGCTTTTCTTGTTGTTCACCTGCTGAGAGGGTGTGTGACAAGGACAAACTGAATAGATTTTGGTGAAGATCTGGACTTTGCTGAGAGGGACATCACCCTCTCTCTGTTCTATTCACCCTCTCATTTGCTCAAGGTCATCTGCCATCTGCTTGGAAATCAGTAAACATGACCACTCTGCATAAAAAGGTGCAAAAACAGATCCCTGTAACTAGAAACCAATCAGCCTTCTCCCAATCATCAGCAAGGTTTTGAAATCCATCATCGATTCAGACATTAAATCCTTCCTCTTCTCCAATGGCTTGATTTCCAATCATCAATTTGGTTTCAGACCAGGTCACTCTACCCTGGATGTGCTGCTTCTGCTCTCCGAACAATGGATGGAGGTACTCAATGCCAGGCATGAAATCAAAACCATATCTCTGGACATATCATGTGCTTTTGACATGGTCTGGCACCCTGCCCTGCTCACCAAACTCTCTTCTTATGGTATCCACGGCCATCTCCACTCATGGCTCGCAGACTTCCTCTCCTGTCGCAGTCAACATGTGGCTTTAAATGGAGTTCTCTCATCCCCGCTTCCTATCCAGGCTGGAGTTCCTCAAGGCGACGTTCTGGGCCCTGTTCTTTTTCTCATTTTCATCAATGATCTCTCCGACTCTCTGGATAATCCTCTTTATCACTTTGCTGTTGACTTCACCCTCTGTCGTACCATCTGTCATCCCTCAGACCTGCAAGCAGCAGCTTTTTCGCTCTCTGCAGATCTGGATAAAATCACAAACTGATTCAACATGTTGAACATGTCTTTCAATCCGGACAAATCTCACTCTCACTGTGTCTCCGAAAGGACCGTTTGGAACCCCCCCCCACCCCCATCTACTTTCTCAACAATCTTCTGGAAGAAGTGTTTTCAATCAAGCTTCTGGGTCTCACTGTCTGCCATGATCTTTCCTGGGAAATCCACGCTTCCAAACTGACCTCCAAAGCCAGTCTCCAACTGGGCATCCTCCATCGTGCAAAGTCCTTCCTCGGCCCACCTGAGCTTCTGATCACATACAAAGCTTTTGTCTGCAGCCTGATGGAGTACTGCTCTCCCCTCTGGGCTGGTGCGCCTGCCTCTCACCTTTCCCGGCTTCACGCTGTGGAAACCAAGGCGTTAAGGGTTATTAGTATCTCCTGCGATGAGGCTGAGTCTTTGGGCTTCTCACTCTCTCACCACAGGTAGGTCGTGGTCTTTCTGTCTTCTACCATCTCATCTCCCTTCTGCCCCCCCTCTTTGCTCTGTCTGCAATATCTCGTCCGCCCCCCCCCACCCCATATTTCCACAGTGCGCTCAAAGTCCACCAGTCTAATAAATGGATAACCAACTGAAGACTTTTTTTTCAGGATACTTTGTTTTAAAAATTAAGATTCAAATGTATATGTTGGAAGCTAAAAAGACTTTGTGTGTCCGTAGGAATTTTTCTAATAAATATACACAATGACGGTAATTTATTGCCTTTCGTGTAAAAATGAAAACCATTTCTAAAAATATCTCGTATGTGAAAAGTAAAACTAATAGGACTATACAAAAGGGGATATGTTCAGTGTGGGCACTAAAAAGGCTCAATTCATGTTCAAACATGAACCTGGGGAGATGTACAACAGTTTTCATCAGGAAGTGGGTTTACAGCAATTGGGAAACCCGGAAAATTACATCTGCCGAGGTATTCTTTCTGTGGTCCCAGGACAAACTTGGATAAAAGATTAGATGAAGCTAACAATCCTAAACATTGGAGCAAACCTAAAAATATGGTTGATGAAGTGTGTATGAACCATGGTATTGATTAGGATAATCGTACGAGGTTGGATGAAAAACACGAAGCCGATAGAGAAATGTTGTATAATTTGTGTTTGATCCAAAATCCAACGTTGAGAGAAAAAGTTGATCGGTATATTATTAAAAACACAAAGCTGAATTGAAATTGGGGCTTGGTAATCAAAAAAAAACTATTACGCTCTTGTGATGTTATTAAAACTCATGAGCAAACAAAAAACAATTTGCTGATGAATTACATAAACCATTAATTACAAATTTTAAAGAAGGAAAGTTTATTCCAAAGGGGTTGATTACATCTGGTCCGCTGACTTCATTGAATATATTAATGATAAGGGATACAAATACGCTTTAACTGTTCTAGATTTGAGGAGTAGATATGTATGGGTTGTTTCTTTGACTCAAAGGTCGAGAACAAAACATTTGTGAATTTCCTAAAGGAAAATGGTGTCCCTTTTTTAATACAATACTTTTAAAATACAATAACTTTTAAACTTTTATAACTTTTTAATGTATATTTTATAACTTTTTAAAAATACAGCACTTTTAAAAAAAAAACTTTAAAATTTTTTTTAAATACAGGAAAAGCCATTGTCATTGAACGTTTTAATCACACTTTGAAAGAGCTGTGCAAAAAATTCATTCAACTGGGTCATCAGAAATAGGTATATTTAATTCAAAATATTGTACATGATTACAATAATAGAGTTCATTCCTCAACAAAATCAAAATCATCAGAAACATTTCCAAAATTATAATATGAAAAGGAGATTAATCTGAGAAAGCCCAAGTTCAAAGTTGGTGACATTGTCAGAATTTACAGGTGGAAATCTCATTTTGCCAAAGGTTATACAAAACGATGGAGTCATGAAGTTTTTAATATTGTTGATATAATGCACATAGTTTCTTGGATGTATAAATTGTATGATATGAATGTTGAAGAGGTATTGGGTTCATTTTATTCACAAGAACTTCAGAAAAAAAAGATGGTGAAAGAAAAAGAAAAAAAATTAGAAATATATGATGTAATTACAGTGCCTTCAGAAAATATTCACAAACTCTTGACTTGTTCACATTTTATTGTGTTACAGCCTGAATTTGAAATGGATTAAATTTTAAGAAATTTTTGTCAACGTTTTCTACAAAATACCCCATAATGACAAAGTGAAACAATGTTTTCAGAAATTTTTACAAACTCATTGAAACTAAAAGAAATCTAATTTACATAAGTATTCAGCCCTCCCCCCTGCCACCCCCTACCCCCGAGTCAATACTTTGTAGAAGGGCCTTTCGCAGCGATTAGAGTTTTGAGCCTTCTTGGGTATATCTGTATCAGCTTTGGACATCTGCATTTGGGGATTTCTCCCAATCTTCCTTGCAGATTTGCTCAAGCTCTGTCAAGTTGGAATGGGGAGTGTCAGTGAACAGTAATCTTCAAGTCTTTCCACAGATTCTCAATGGGATTCATATCTGGGCTTTGGCTGTGCCACTCAAGGACTTTCACGTTCTTGTTCTGTTCCGCACGTTCACACTTTGGACTTGCCACGCGCTTTGGACTTGCCGCACGCTTTGGACTTGCCGCGCGCTTTGGACTTGCCGCGCGCTTTGGACTTGCCGCGCGCTTTGGACTTGCCGCGCGCTTTGGACTTGCCGCACGCTCTGGACTTGCCACACGCTCTGGACTTGCCGCACGCTCTGGACTTGCCGCACGCTTTGGACTTGCCGGGCGGTTTGGACTTGCCGCGCGCTTTGGACTTGCCGCGCGCTTTGGACTTGCCGCGCGCTTTGGACTTGCCGCGCGCTTTGGACTTGCCGCACGCTCTGGACTTGCCGCACGCTTTGGACTTGCCGCACGCTTTGGATTTGCCGGGCGGTTTGGACTTGCCGCGCGCTTTGGACTTGCCGCGCGCTTTGGACTTGCCGCGCGCTTTGGACTTGCCGCGCGCTTTGGACTTGCCGCGCGCTTTGGACTTGCCGCGCGCTTTGGACTTGCCGCACGCTCTGGACTTGCCACACGCTCTGGACTTGCCGCACGCTTTGGACTTGCCGCACGCTTTGGATTTGCCGGGCGGTTTGGACTTGCCGCGCGCTTTGGACTTGCCGCGCGCTTTGGACTTGCCGCGCGCTTTGGACTTGCCGCGCGCTTTGGACTTGCCGCGCGCTTTGGACTTGCCGCGCGCTTTGGACGTTCCGCACTCTTTGGACTTGCCACGCGGTTTGGACTTGCCACGCGGTTTGGACGTGCCGGGCGGTTTGGGCGTGCCGGGCGGTTTGGACGTGCCGGGCGGTTTGGACGTGCCGCGCGCTTTGGACTTGCCGCGCGCTTTGGACTTTCCGCGCGCTTTGGACGTTCCGCACGCTTTGGACGTTCCACACTCTTTGGACGTGCCGGGCGGTTTGGACTTGCCGGGCGGTTTGGACTTGCCGGGCGGTTTGGACTTGCCGGGCAGTTTGGACTTGCCGGGCAGTTTGGACTTGCCACGCGCTTTGGACGTGCCGGGCGGTTTGGACTTGCCGCGCGCTTTGGACTTGCCGCGCGCTTTGGACTTGCCGCTCGCTTTGGACTTGCCGCGCGCTTTGGACGTGCCGGGAGCTTTGGACGTTCCGCGGACTTTGGTTATCCTGGGCGGTTTGGACATACCTCGTGGTTTTGTTATGCTGGTTTGTTTGGTTGTGTTGGGTGTTTTGGACATGCTGCAGGGTGTGGTCGTGCCGGGCGGTTTGATCTGCCATTGCCTTTGCATGCTGTCAGTCTGAGTCGAATTTTTTAACATGTTCACGTGCCGGTGACAACTAACCTACTCTTTGTGAAGGACACCGTGGTATCTTTTGCATCCACCAATTAATGCTGGCAGACGGGATGCCCGTTTAACGTCCCTCGGAGGGACATTATACCCACGGATGCCTCGTCTTGCATGTGAAACAAACAGAAACTAGCATGGATGGAGAACAAACAGAAAGTAGCATGTTCACCAATTGTTCTGTCAAAGGACAAAATTTTCTTATTTTCCTTTTTCGTTTTCCACTTTACCCAGGTTTTTCAGCCACCTCAAACTCTTCACAACCACATAAATTCCCAAATAAATAAATAGCTAACCTTGTCTGTAATTACACCTGGATCAATACTCAATCCTTTGTGGGGTGACCTCTTGTGTATCACCCACCACATGCTCTGTTGTCAGCCTCACAAACACCCATTTACATTGGCAGGAGAGCATTATCTCGAGGTTTACATGAATTCTGTATACTTTCGAACAGTCGCATTACTTGTACAAGGTACACAAAAATGCAATGATCAATGTTGAATCATCAACATCACTTTCTTTCCTCTGCCAGTGTGGTGACCCATTTTTCATGCCTTGTATTGGTTATTACAATTATTTATGTGAATTTTCAAATCGGTTCACTTGCATAATCCCTGAACTCCCAATCTGTAACATGCCTCCTTGGATAAATACCAGCAACATGACCCTGTATCTGTGCTACCATGTCCCCTTCATGCCCCTCCCTGATGACATTTTATTTGCAGCCGTTGGACTTCGTCCAAAACAGGGGCTTATGGATTTGGTCTCGTTTCTCGTGTCCATGCGTGCGTCCGCGACCATATCTCGGACATGCATTTACCGATCTTGTTCAAACTTAGCACATGTACATTATAATACATGATGGCTTACATAAGTGCATAATTTTTTTCAAGATCAGATCCAAGATAGCCGATCGGCGGCCATTTAAGTTGGAAAAACCCCGATGTTGAGCACGTCCTCGAGCATTTCTCGGACATGCATTTACTGATCTTGTTCAAACTTGGCACACAGATAATGAATGATGGCTTACACTTGCACGTCATTTTTTTTGAGATCAGATCCAAGATGACTGACTGGCAGCCATTTTGGTAGGAGAAAACCCATTGTTGAACACGTCCCCAACCATTTCTCCGACATGCATGGTCCAATTTTGCTCAAACTTGGCACAAGCACAGTAGTACATGATGACACACACGTGCTCCTCACTTTATTTTGCGATCTGATCAAGGATGACCGACTGGTAGACTAGCGGCCAATTTAGTTCTACATCAATATGGGCAAGCTCTTTAACTCTGTACAGCAAAATTACTAAAACAATGGGGCCTATGACATTTTCTGTCTTTTTATTTTTCTTTTTTCTTTTTCCTTGTTCATACATGGCATGAGAGTGGCTGGATGGCATAGAGGTATTTCTCTCGTGCACTCCAGGTCCCCCCCCCCCTTCGTATGCTCTCCCTGTGTCATTTCTCTCCTCCCTCCTGCCCCTCCCTGTATCTGATCAACCACTCTGTCTCTGTTCTCTCATACCCCTCGCTCCTTGTCTCACACATGGTGCCAGTTCTGTCATGTCCCGTCCTAATTATGCCCATCACTGTGTTTTCTCATTCGTCTCTTTCCTTGTCTCATGCCCCTCCCTCCATGTGTCATGCTCCTCCCTCCAGTCCTTCAAGAATGCTGCCCATCGTCACCTCAACCTTCTCTGCCACACTCACACCTTCTCACTTTTACTATTATGGACCACCTTTCCTCTCCTGTGCCCCTTTTCCCCACCTCTCATGTGTGATTTTTTTTTTTACCCCACGCACATGAAGCAAAAAGCGGGATAAAGTATTTGGTTAATGAATCCACACGTCCATCTGTGTGTCGACAAATGTCAGTTTATGATCGAGGAACAACTTATTTCAATTGAATGTTATATTTTGAACATGGATAGGAAGACAAGTTTGCCATTTAACATACTTTGGCTCTGAATTTGTCCCAATCACACATGTGCAGAGAGGAGTGAGATAATATTCTTACTCCGTCTGGAAGTCGAACGTAAGTGAAAAGTATTCCAAACAGGAAACGTTGTTAAGAAGGTTATAAAGGACAGAAACAACAGGTATGAAGAATTAATGTGACGTGTTAAATTGGGTGATGTAATAGACACTGGGGACAATGGCGGTAAAACTGCGGTGAATTCCGGAATTAATTAATTTATAGGACGTTTGCAATCTTTTTCTTTTTAAATTTAAATATGTACTTGAACACTGGAGAACACAAATTGCCTTTTTTACCACTTGCAAAACCCTTCTGTTTTGCAGTACTTGGACGTATTAAATAACGTGATGTATAAGAATGCTTCAATTGCACTTAACTTCTGGAAAAAAAATTATATAAGATCTTTAAAATATTTTTTCTATTTAAATTGAAGTGATACCTGAACACTGTGTCGGGTCATGTGTTCTATGAACTCTCTCGTTGTCTTTCGTATATCTATATTTTTAATATTAATATTTTTTGGACAATTAAAAATAATGTCACCTGTGCTCTAAAGCTGAAAAGTACGTACATTGAACTGCTGAACTCGTGTGCTACACCTAATATAGTTTTGCAGGTAAAATGGCCTTTGAAGTTCCACATTTGTGCTTTATGAATAAGTGTATATTTACAAATTATGCATGATCATCCTTTAACCCCCCCGCCCTTGCCTCTCACACCAGTGGCCTCTCCTTTCCTGCTACTTTTGGCACAGCTGAGGATGCCAAAACGAAGTTTCTCAGCAAGATGGGTCAGCTGACTACATCTGGTGCTATGTTGGCCACTGTATTCCAGCGCAAGAAGTAACCAAGACGCATGCAATATTGAGTTTTAAAATTTAGAGAAATAGGACAAATTGAAAGGACGTGGGTGGAGGTAAGGTATTCTGCTTAATCATAAATAAGTACCTTATGGTGATGAGTCAGTGGTAATGAGATTTGGATTGAAATTCTCTGAGGGGATTTGGAAGTTTAATGATGGACAGGATTTTGTGAAAATACAACAGACATTATGGAGGACATTGAGGATTCGAAGACATTGTCAGTTGACCCTCAATGCAAAATGTATATTCTGAGTGCAATTTTACTTTGGTACTTAATAATGTTACTTGGCTTGTTCTGGGTGACAATGAATACACTTTATATTGTTATATTTAAATGATCACAGGAAGGAGAGGAACGGATATGAAGTGTAAGATTTTGTTGTTTGGACGTAATTCGGTATTCTTGTCGACTTGCATTGCACTGCCCTGAAACCACAGAAACGTACTTGTGGTTTGACAAATGTACGTTTTTGGAGACGACAACCACTACTCGTTAAATGAAGGATGCACTACGTACTTTTAATAGTGGATGCGATGAATGTGGTATTATTATTATTTTGTTTTCGACATGCTTCCAATGCATGAAAACATTACGATGAATGGCAAGATCCTTGAGACTTGGACGTTGCACAGGAACTTGAAAGCTGTACAACCATGTGAGTGCAATATTGTCCTTTTGCTTGTTGGTTGGTTGAAATATTTTGCAAGTGACTGGTTGTGTCTTCTGAACAGGGCTGTTTGGAGAAGCTGATCTTTGAACCATCATTGTTTGTTGATTCGACAAAGTGGATGCTTTGAAAGTTTTGCTTTTGTGATGAAATCCTGATATTATTTCCTTTTATTGACACATTGTTTGTCCAAAAATATAATTTGAGACCTCACCACATCTACGTACTTGTTTTCACTTTACGTTTTATGGATTGTTTTATTTTCCTTGTTGAAAAGATTTGATGTGCATTCTCGATAACTGTACGGCATTGTCGCGTCAGAGGTCCATTAACACAGACCACTCTTAGCCGGGGTCCAAGATTATCCCCGGATATGAAACAGTGTTTATTATACTGCATTCACTCAACATTGATATTCCATAAGGATCACCCAAATGAGGCTGAAATTGGCAGTGCAACACTCGGGAAGCAAGACTCAGGAAAATGTTCCTTTACAATTGAAATGGGGTTTATTACCCTTGCCAAAGGAGAGACTATTGCAATTGGGTCTTTGGTTGTTTTCTTGTCTGTCTGACTTTGTCTGTTTGTTTACACAGAATGTGCTAACGTAGGCCACAAACGCCACCTCGTAGTAGCCAGTAATACACATTCTCTTTATTTCAGCCAAGTTCCTCTATAAAGTACAATAAACCCTCAAACATCGCAGTTTCTAATATCACGGGTTTCGACCAATCGTGGGCAACATATTGTGACGTCCACGGGACTTGAACAGTCCCGCCAACGTAGAATGAGCCGAAACGATGGAGGCGATTTATTTATTTATAACCCAAACATGGCGGTTCTAATCGCTCTACCGCAAACGGGACGAGGAAGGTGGCACGAGTCACTTTTCACTGAGTTGATGATGTTTATTCCTTTTTTTATAATTACCAGAAATAACAAGACTCGGCAAGAAGAGGGATCCGGGGCGATTCGACGGGATGGTGTGGGATCGGGCGTGGGGAAAAACACAGACAATTCCAATGAATATACAGTTCTCAATCCCTCTAAGGCGCCAAGCAGACACACACACACACACACACACACACACACACACACACACACACACACACACACACACACACACACACACAAAACGTAGCTATCTCTGGTGGTCAGGCTGGACCGTGGTGTGGACGCAACTGTCCCTGGATCGACGCCGGACGAGCCGGCCTTGCTCTCGCCAGGGGGGGCAGGAGAAACCGCGGTGCTGTCGACCTCCTGGTCCTGGCCCAAGTCCGCCCACAACTGCCAGGAACCAGCTCCCGCGCCAAGCTGCGAGCAGGAGAGGGAGGCAGGTCCGCCCGCCGCCCGACCCCGTATTCCGAGTCAGCAGAACCCTAGAGCCAACCAAAGCGAGGCACGAGGCTCGGCAAGGCTCCCAGGCACGATCAAGAGCACGATCGACTCAGCACAGCAACCAGGACGCTCTCTGCCGCCACAGGTCCCACACCAAAAAAACACGAGCGTTCTGGTTGTAATCTTCTTCTTCTTCCTTTTCGACCCCGAACAGAACCTTTTTATCCTTCTGCCCTCGTCACCTCCAATCGAGCCGTTTATTGGCCCACTGCCGTCGCCTTCCGCCAATCGTGATCACGGGGCGGAGCCATCTGCTGCTCTGTCCTGTGACGTCACGGCCAGCCTCCAGAGAATACCAAAAGGGGTTTACGCAGACACACTTACCCTATCCCGTGTCCCTATCTAATTACGTGACAATTATCATCTCCCCCCTTGAAGAAATGAACATTTACTAGACAACTTATCACCACTGAATTACTACTTATTACATCGAGATCCTGGTAAACTCGAACAGCATGGCATACCTAATTAAACATCCTAATTACCCTTTGAATGCATACCCCCCCCCCTCAAACGTAACAATATTGTGTTCCGATTTAGTTATCACGGGATTTCATTACGACCAATCGTGGTATTTTAGCCGAGATGAGTCATTGTTTGTGTCCGCGTGTACGATTACCTCCCATTATGAGCCTTTTGGTGTTTCTCACACACTGTTAATTGTAATAATCAGGCCAGCAGACGGTACGAAGCTAAATTTAACAATGAATCATCATCGAACGGGAAATGACATCTGGAGATCCTGTAAAACTATATCTACAAGATCTAGTAGATACACAACAGTTAATAATGGTGCCCAAATGTAAAATGATGGACAAAATTAGTTGTGCCAAAAGGCAGAGAAAGGTTCTGACTGCGCAAAAAAAAATCAAGTTGTTAGATCGGTTGGAAAGAAGTGAAAGTGAGGAAAGGTTCCTCCTGATGACAACACGTGCTCTGCTCTTGTCTTCTCGTTCCTTCTTGGTCTTCCATTTCATTATGTTCGTACCATTATGTCATCAGGGAAGGATTTTCTTCAGTTGTTTTCGAGGGATAGGTGAGATCAGTTATAGTGGGAGGAAAGTTATGGTTTATCGTTGTGGACTGTGGGGAGGGGGGGGCGGGGTAAGGTCTGTTATTGACAAGGGATGGTTACAAAAAGTTCCTGGAGTGGAGGGAATGTCACTCGTTTCCAAGTGGTGGAAGGGATTATTGGAGAGAATGTTTGGATCAGTGGTGGGAATATTTGGATTGATGGGGAGGAGGTTAGGGACTTGGATATTCCTGGTGTGGAGTAGGGGGGGGGCTGAACTTGTGAAGTGCTCTCTTTCTGGGGACAGTCATGCTTTACATATTCAAATTGTCCACAACCAAAACATTTTAAACCGTTGGTGGACACGTAAACAGTGTATTCATTTTGTTGGTGCTTTAATATTATTTTAAGGTTCCAACCACTCCGGGAATCTTTCAGGATCATGAACGTCTGCCGCCGGAATGAAACCACGTGCTTTAGATCATTATTCCGTGATCCAAAGGGAATCGTGGAAATACGCGACACGACGGTACCATACTGGGACGGTTCTTTAACCAATACATCAGCTGTAAAAAAAGGGGACAATTTGATTTCACAACTTTGATTGTCGGGCTATCAAGTTATCAAGTGGGGCAATCAAAAGGAATAAATCAGGGTCGACAGTCAAACCGTGTTCGACAATTTGGTGGACACAATCCGCATCGGACGGAAATATCATAATACACTTGTGATATGGCAACAACCTTGTCGATCCCGACAACACGACCGGCTGCAAAACAACGTTTTTGACACTAACCTCGCTTTCCGGCGGCACACAGAAGAACCCATTCTTTCGGGTCAAGCTCTCAAAGGCAATAAATCGAGAAGGAGCAGCTGCCATGCTGAAACAGCCACACTTGCAACACCTCGCCAACCCAGGGAGAGGATATATACAACATAGTCTTCCCTCCCCGAGCTTCGGGAACAGGAAGTAAACAGAAAATTCTGAATTTCCCTAACTTTGGGAAAGGGGGGAGCAACAAAACGAACTTAAAGAAAGAGTAGCGAAAGGAAAATAGAAATAACAAGTGAAATCCTTCAATACAGCGCGTGTGGTGGAGCAAATGAGTACACTAATGTTAAAATATGCAATTTATGCTTTTTCAGTTGAAAAACAATAAAAAAGCGTACTTAATATTTGAAATGTAAAAATCTTGTTATTATTGTGATAAGCACATATATATATATATATATATATATATATATATATATATATATATATATATATATATATATATATATATATATATATATATATATATATATATAAAACAGAAGGAATGAAATCGTTCGATACGGCGTGGCAGGAGGCCGCAAAAGAATGGTAGCAGAAGAAGAACTTGGCTTTCAGCATTCGGCGATCGGCACGAAATGCGATGGTGGGCAGAAGTGACGTCTTTCGGCACGAAATGCGATGGTGGGAGGAAATGACGTCTTTCGTTCGTTCGTACATGAGAGGGGCGCGTTTCTTGGTTTTTTTTCCCGTCAAGCAATAAATTAAATGGTTTTCACATATATAACACATTAGTTTCACAAATTTCCATTGAAGTACTCAGGTATTTCCGTCAATTCTCGCTATTTCCGTCTTGGTTACGCACTGCATCTACCGGACAGCCGTCATTGGCTGTCTTGAGGCACGTGGAGGGGGGGGGGCAGGGGACACCGGAGACATGGTAGACACCGGGGACATTTCAAACTCGGTGCAATTGTAAACAGCGCACGCGCTGCAAAAAGGGTTTAAGGGGAGAAGCAAACCCAACAGGGCACCGCCTAAAAACCGACGAACCCTCTCCGGTATCACTAAATGTGCTTCATCCTCCCTCTCATCTCAACATACATGGGAAAAACTTTACAAACAGACACAAGGTTGCGAATGGGGGATGGGAAAACGAGCAACAACACAGAGCACTTGCAGGCCTCCACAAGCAAACGCCATGACAGTACAACCAGCGCAGCATGGCCAGCAGGGGTGAGAGAGAGAAGAGAGAGAGAGAAAGGTGATGGGTGGAGGTGGTGTTAGCAAAGAGAATGATATGTGATGCTTAATCATTGAACACAAAAAAAAACAAGCTCAAATGAGCTGAGATCCTCGTCCTCTTAATGATGACGTCATAAAAACGAATATGACGACATTATGATGTATCAGGTTTGCGATAAATTATCTGTGCTAATGCCCGGCTTGATTCCCGCAAACAAAATTCAAAACAGCTTGCCTAGTTTCGGAGATAATGGTATAGGCGATTTCCATTAGCGGCGATATGACGTCAACTTTTTTTCTCGGAAGAATTTCCAAAATCGGAGATGGTTACTGCCTGCGCGTGGGCTTTCTGCATATACATGGCAAGTTTCACGAAGATCTGATGAAAACTCTGGGTTGTGAAACAAAAGTCAAAAAATAGGAATGACGTCGTAAAAATTGATATGACGTCATAGTGATTTTTTTTTTTATTGATTTTTTTTTTTTTGTATACCTTGGTCGAGGCTCGTATGAGAGCTAACACACAACTCACAGCAAGGAGGCATGAGACAAGAGGGGCGGGAGTGGAAGGGACAAAACAGTGGGGAACAGACACATTAGGTGAACTGTGGAAGGGAGAGGGATGGGGATGGGATGGGGAACATAGTGAAGAGAAGATGGACATTTCAGGGACTTTCAGGAAGGAAAGTAGGAGAAATGAAGGAAGTGGGCTTGGGTGGATTATCGGGGGTAGAAAAGATCGAGGATTTGGATGGGGGATGATAAGAGGTGGTGGTGAACAGCTGTTTTGAAAGCCTGGAGGGAAGAATGGGAAAGAATAGAGTGAGGAAGTTTATTCCAAAGGCGGGAAAAAAGAGGAATGAAAGAGTGAAGATGAGCAGTGATTCGTGATTTTGGTAGTTTCACCAGAATGGGGTTGTTGGCGGACCTTGAGCGCCCTGTGGAAATGTGGTGGGGACAAATCGCAGAGAGAGCAGGGGGGGCAAGGCTGGAGAGGAGTCGGTAGAAGACAAAAAGACCACCGACCAACCTGCGGTGATTGAGCGAGAGGCCCAAAGACTCAGCTTCATTGCGGGAGATGCCGATGATCTTAAATGCCCTGGTTTCGACAGCGTGAAGCCGAGAAAGGTGGGAGGCAGGAGCACCAGCCCAGAGGGGAGAGCAGTACTCCATCAGGCTACGGACAAAAGCTTTGTAAGTGGTCAGGAGCTCAAGAGGGCCGAGGAAGGACTTAGCACGACGGAGGATTCCCAGTCGGCGACTGGCTTTTGAGGCGAGGTTGGAAATGTGACTTTCCCAGGAAAGATCATGGCAGATAGTGAGACCTAGAAGCTTGAAAGAAAAGACTTCTTCCAGAGGATTGTTGAGAAAGTGGATGGGGGGGTTTTGTAAACAGTCCTTTCGAAGAGACATAGTGAGAGTGTGAGATTTGTCTGGATTGAAAGACATGTTCCACGTGTTGGACCAGTTTGTGATTTTATCCAGATCTGCAGTGAGTGAAGAAGCTGCTGCTTGCCGGTCTGAGGGATGACAGATGGTACGGCAGAGGGTGGAGTCGTCGGCAAAGAGAAATAGAGGATTTTCCAGAGAGTCCGAGAGATCATTGATGAAAACCAGAAAAAGAAGAGGGCCCAGAACGCTACCTTGAGGAACTCCAGCCTGCACAGGAAGAGGGGATGAAAGAACTCCATTTAGGGCCACACGTTGACTGCGACAGGAGAGGAAGTCTGCGAGCCATGAGTGGAGATGGCCTTGAATACCATGGGAAGAGAGTTTGGTGAGTAGGGCAGGGTGCCAGACTGTGTCAAAAGCACGTGATATGTCCAGGGATACGGCTCGGATTTCCTGTCTGGCATTGAGAACCTCCATCCATTGATGGGAGAGCAGAAGCAGCATATCCAGGGTAGAGTGACCTGGTCTGAAACCAAATTGATGATTGGAAATCAAGCCATTGGAGAAGAGGAAGGATTTCATATCTGAGGCGATGATGGATTCCATAACCTTGTGGTGATTGGGAGAATTCTGATTGGTCTGTAGTTATAGGGATCTGTTTTTGCACCTTTTTTATGCAGGGCAGTGATGTTAGCAGATTTCCAAGCAGATGGCAGATGACCTTGGGCAAATGAGAGGGTGAATAGAACAGAGAGAGAGTGAGCAAGAGCAGAAGAGCAGGCTTTGAGGACACGTGGGCTGATGCCGTCTGGACCGGTTGCAGAATCTGACTCGAGGTTTGAAAGCAAGCTCTCCACCTTGTCAGGAGAAAAGGATACAGAGTCCAGGGACAGTTGGGTGCGACTGGGTAAAGTGGGTAGAGATAGTGATGGGTTTAGGACACAAGATTTAGCTGCAAACACCGAGTTTAGACATTCAGCTTTATCACGTGTGGAATCAGCAGTGCGGCCATTTGAGGTAAGGGAGGGGATGGAGGGGGAACATACACCAGAAACAGATTTGATTAAACGCCACCAGGATTTTGAGGAGGGAGAGAGGTTTGAGAGTTCAGACTTGAGATGAGAAAGATGTTGTTTTCTGGCTCTCCTGAGGGTAGATACACACTTGTTCCGAGCTTTGTGGAAAGAACTGAGATTGCCCTCAGTTGGGTTTGCTTTCCATGAGGCAAAGGCAAGTTGTTTCAGGACAACTGCCACGCCACAAGCTTCAGTAAACCAAGGGCGGGAGGAAGGGTAAGACAACTGAACACGAGAGGGGATAAATCTGTGCATGAGGGAGAGCAAGTTTCTTTGAAAGAATTCCCAGGATGAGTTGATGTTTGAGAAAGTAGTGATAGGAGACCAGTCTGTAAGTTTGATGGCTGCTCGGAGACCCTGCCAGTCGGCTTGAGTGAAATGCCAGACTCGACGGCGGTGAGGTGGTTCTCTGATAACAGCCAGAGAGATGTCCACTTTAACAAGGACGTGGTCAGAAGAACCAATTGGAGCGAAGGAAGAGCAGCAGATATTGTCAGGGAAATTTGTCAAAATCAGATCCAGAAGAGATGGAGTACCATTGGTTGAGATCCGGGTCGGGAAGTTGACCGATTGAGTCAGTCCCATTGAGTCGCAGAAAGCTTTTGCTGAGGTGCCATGGCAGGTGAGAGAGGTACCCACACCTAGCCAACTGGCGTGATGACAATTGAAGTCACCACATAAGAGGAAGAGAGAGTTTGGATGAGAAGATAGAAGATGGTCCATGTTTTCGGAGAGTGAGGTGTAGATGGAGTCATCACTGTTCGGTGGACGGTACAGTACACATATAAACATGAGGTGGGAGTGGAGGGGAAGCCGAAGCCAGAGGTATTCCTGGGGGTGTGGGGGAGTGAGAACAGTGCATGGAGAGTGAGGAATAGAGTCTTTGATGAAAAGAGCAACACCTCCACCAGGACGAGGCTCAGGTCTGTCATACCGTAAGAGGGAGTAGCCAGGGAGAGATACTTGGGAGTCAGACACGTCTTGGGAGAGGAAAGTTTCTGTTAGGCAGATAATGTCTGGTTTGTCAGTGGCAACCTGTATGGAAAGATCTGAAAGGTTTGAGCGAAGGCCCCGGATATTTGAGGTCCACACTTTTAATGAAGAGGAAGGGGAGGAGGCTTTGGGTGCAGGAGGTGGAGGGGGAGGGGGAGGGTAGGACAAGGGACGAGGGGGCAGGTAAGGAGGGTTGCTGAAGGAGTGTGGGGTATTGCAGAACAGCGAGGGGAGGGGGCCGAATGAGGAGAAAAGGCTCTGTGGTGCTGGGGGAGAGGGGGGACAAGAGACAAGGAAGAAGGCAGTTGAGGATTTGAGGAGGTGGAGTGAAGAGATGGAGGTAAGAGGGCAGTGGAGGGAGGCAGGTTGGTGGATGAGAGGGGGGCAACTTTGAGAAGGAAGAGTGAGGGGGATGAAAGATGGGAGAAAGGTGAGGGGGGATTTTTGAGAGAGGTGAGAGGGAGGCTTGGAGGGAGAAGAGTGGGATGGTTGCTTTGAGAGTGAGAGTGAGGGGTGAGGGGGTGAGTTGGCACTGAATTTGGAAAAAAGAATGGTTGATGGAAAGCGAGCATCCATGGCAAACTGTGGTTTTTAAAAGTTTTAGGTCAGAGATGCGATTTAACACAATTCTTGATGGATGCAATGAAGGCGAATTCAGAGCATGGAGAGAAGAAGCGCTGTAATCGTTGGATTTTTTAGGCAAGGAATGAAGGAGAGGTCGAAATAAGAGCAGTCTGTTAAAATAGCAGAAGAGTAGTGCATTGTGAAACAGTAAAGAGTACCACATGTGTGAGAGAGGAAGATGAAGCATTATTGTGGTGTAGCCATGCCCACGGGGAGGGGCATGATGATGATGCATGATGGGCGTGATGGTGGAGGAGTGGCCGTGGGGTTCGGCGAGGGATATGAGGTGTGCACGCCGTCTGAGGCGTCGTAGTAATACTGGAGTCGGCCGGCTCGTGAGTGTACCGCGTACGGAATAAAGGGGAGCCGCGGGCACAGTACGCCCTGGCTCGCACTCGTGCAACACAGCCCGGCTCGACTGTTCCTCCGCTTCGTGTCTGCCTGCTAAGCATCTCCCAATTCAGTACAGTACAATTATAAGATCGTTTTTGTTGTTAAAAATAATGTATGAGAGAGTTCAACAGATTAGGTCATGGAAGTGTAATAAAAAAAAAAATAATAAAAAAAAAATCGAGGAAGAAGACGAGGAGGAAGTTAAGAGGAAGAAGAAGAAGCAGAATCGGGAGAAGGGGAGAAGGTGAGCGTGTTGGTGTTGTTGGGTGGATATATATATATATATATAAATATATATATATATATATATATATTTTTTTTTTTTTTCTTGTTGTTGTTAATATTAATATATGAGAGAGTTCAACAGATTAGGTCATGGAAGTGTAAAAAAAAAAAAAAAAAAAAGAAATCGAGGAAGACGAGGAGGAAGTTAAGAGGAAGAAGTAGCAGAATCGGGAGAAGGTTGTTGTTGTTGTTGTTGGTTTTTTTTTTTTTTTTTTTTTTTTTTTGAGATAAGAAAGAGATAAGTTGGGAGAATGGGGGATGTTTGGAAAGTGGGGAGGATCAAAATTGAAGGTAATGGGGAGGATAGAAAATGAAGGTAATGGGGAGAAAAAACAAACAACAACAAAAAAAAAAAACGATCGAACACCGAGTGGAACCGGTAGGCCTCAAGCCTACGCCTAGGCCTCAAGCACAGGTAAGAACGTCGACAAAAATACTCACAAAATAGCACGATTTTTGAAACAAAACCGAACTAGCAACACACAGTAACATGTAGGTGAGAAAATTAAACAGTTAAAACGGGACAAATAACAGCCGGAAACTTAGCTTTGAGAACGTCAGCAGGGAGCCCCAAAGGAGACCTCTCGCTGCTCCAATGATGTTTCATATGTGCGGTAATTCATCTCTGCTAAGGCCCTGTTCGATTCCCGCAAACAGAATTCAAAAAGCTTGCCTAGTTTCGGAGATAATTTTTTCGGCGATTTCCATTAGCGGAGATATTTTGACGTCATAACTTTTTTTTCTCGGAGGAATTTTCAAAATGGAAGATGGTTACTGTCTGCGCAGAATATTTTTTACATATATATGCCAAGTTTCAGGAAGTTTTGATGAAAACTGTAGGCTGTGAAACAAAAAAGTCCACAAGAACAACAACGTGAGTAAGACTTAGCAATCCTCCACGAGGATCTAAAAAAATCACGTCAGAACAACTGTACACACAACAACACAACAGAGTTTGTCAAGTAATCTGCTGGAACATCTGTAAAAACTTTATCTCAGTTCCAGAACAGTTGCAGGAACATGAACCAAAAGTAATCACTGAAAACATGGAAGTATAACTCACGTATATGACTGAAATATCCCATCGAGCATTATTAACATCAAATACAAAGCATTGTGACTCGATATCACACTTAGGTACAAACAAAGAGAAGAAGGCATTGCTAATTGAGGTGTTGATACCAGTTATTTTGAACTAAACAATGCAGAAATCAAGAAAAGACCAAATACCAAGACCTCAAGAATGAAGTGAAATGATCCTGGAAGCTGAAGAATGCCAAAGTTGTACCAGTGATAGCTGGACCTACAGGGTTGATGATGAAGAATGCCACAGAGATATTAAAAACCATCCCTGGGAATATTACCACAAACGAACTACAGTTGGAAGCTGTCTGTGGTTTAGTGACGATCCTGAAGAGAGTCCTTGGTACAAAACCTTGATAACAGAAAACCTCACACCTTGGTCCATGAATTGTGACCCCTTACTGAAATTAAGATGGATACTTTGAGCCCACCCTGGGAGGACTTAATTCCACATTCTGAAACCCACATATATAGATGCTAATCAACGACACACACACGGAGTTGGATAATTTGAGACCTTGTAGGTCTCTGTTTAACCTCCTGATGAAACCCACCCACATGTGGAGATAGCAGGTAACAACAGCAACTTGCACGTACACACACATGCGTAGATACATTGGGACCTGGGGTGGGAGCATTTAAAACCCACGCTATCTACCTGGCAATGGTCTGCATGCATGCTCGTACATGCAGCGACCTTTGCACCCCACTGGTCGGCTCACTCCAAATCTTGTTCGTACATGCTGCTGTCACTTCAACAGAGGGGTGAGGGAGCAGGGGGAGTGGTGAGACAGAGAGAAAGGGTCAGGGAGAGGGGGAGGGAGAGATAGGGGAGGAGGGAGAAGGGGTGGAGAGGGGTGAGTGAGGGAGAGGGGTGATGGATTCTGGCAGATGTGACACTCACTTTAATGTCCATCCGAGAAACCGTACACACACATTGATGAATCGCTCTGCCTGTGTGATGTGGCGATTCATTACTTCATAACAACTGAAAATATTTTTTACTCATTATGATCATGTAATTTATTTTGCCTTCCTACCTCTGGTATCAAACTGCGGTGTCACCATTGAAGCTTGAAGAACATGTGCTAAGCGGCTTCACTAAGCACTTCACAAAATGGTTGAAGAAACTTTTAAAAACGAAATGTTCAATTTTGATTTGTACTATCTATGTCGTAGATCATATAATATCATATAATAGAAGATTGTACAAAAAGGGGAAACGTCGCGGAAAATAAAATTTCACATTTTCATCGAGGCAGCCACTGCCTGTTGCATCGCAAAACATGTGGCCAATGCTGGTGAGTGGCCCATGAACTTTCTTCAAGTAGATCGATATACAGTATTCAGTGACAGTGTGAATATTGTAGAACGCTCGCCAAGTGGCTTAAACACTCAAGGAAGCACTCCAACGAAACGGTTGATAAGGAATTGACTTGGCAAGCAATGATCCATCATATTAAATACCTCCTGCAGATGCCCAAGCAATGTCCGAATTGGACAAATGAACACTTTTTTTTTAGGAGTTGGAACTGCTGCTAAGTTCAATTCTGGAGCTTAAATTTTGTAATTCAGCTTAGTTTAAGAGATTCTCAAGATTATGGCATGTGCAGATATTAAATAAAGCCACAAACGCTGGCGTCCCTGGGCGTTTATAAGCATTGCAATGTATCCAACGATTCATAGCTATTATGAACAAGCATTCGATAATATGTGAGGAAAGTGGGAAAAAAAAAAATTATCGTTAACAAACCGTTGTGGCCCTTTCCAAGTCAAGGCATGGTTGAGCAGGCCAAAAAACATGGTGGCTTCAGAACCACGGCGAGGTAACCCAGGATATGCCTTCAGACCCCAGAGAGCGAGGTGGCTGAGGATGTGCCTGGTGAAGGATATAATTAAGGCGGTTAAAAGAGTTCTCTCTAAAATTTCTAAAAGAGTTCTCAAGTGCAACAGGAAAGCCCTAAGGGGAAGTGGAGCCAATATCACATGGCTGCAGACCAGTGTCTTTGTTCTAAATGTCATCCAGAGCTCAGTTCTCAATGGACGTCATTCCAGTTGCTCTCTTGAAGGCATGCAATTTCTTGCTGAACCGTTCAATTGTCTTCTCCACAAGGAATTATTCACTGAGAAAAGTGTCAAGCCATATGCACCAGAGCTTTCTATCCTTGCAAAGATCAAGTCAAGTATCACAAAGAAGAACCTCAGTGACAGTCAGAGGTACATGGCAGAGTTTGCCACTGCATTCAACTAGCTGTCTGGAGATCTGAATAACTATCAAAACTAGGTCCGCTCTCAATGAGAACTTCCACTTCTGGATTCAATTCCTCCGCATGATGGATGTGATGCACGATCTCTTGAGAGTTGATCGCGAGGGGATATGGGAGCTCCATCTTGATGCTGTGCAATGTGCTCTCTGTATGTTCACTGCATTTGATTCCACCAACTTCCTGCGCTGATGTTCTGTCTACCTGGAAGACGTGTAACGCCTGCCTCAAACTGCACCATCAGTCTACGAGCACTCCTCAACTGGAAATTTTTCTACCAAAGGCAAACCTGGCCGCTTCACTGCTGTCGGTCAACCGTGGACCAATACTTCCATCAATCAATCTTTGTGCCATATGTGGACTCAATCTTTTCATCACTGAAGAGAAAACAAACTAAATTTCTGTCTTTTCAGCTCACCTGGAATCTAGTTCCGGGGAGTTTATGGGATGGCGCGTTGTCCATCCATCCGTCCGTCCATTCGTCCACATATTCTTGCAACTTCTTCTCTGAAACTACACATACGATTTCGATGAAACTTTACCACAACGTTCATCGCTGTGTATGTACAAAAGTTTGTTCACGGCATTACAAAAAAAAATTGTGTCTGGAGAGGTCTACGAAGGGAGTTTATGGGGGGTTCCCTCACCCCCCCCCTGCCCCCACATGGTGGTATTTGCTTTCTTCTCAGAAGCAAAACACACAATTCCAATCAACAACCCTCATCACCTATTATGCACCAAAGTTTGTTCATGACATTAGAAAAATCGTGGTCTAAGGGGGGGGGGGGTTTGCCCCCAAAAGATGTATTTGCTTTCTTCTCCAAAACTACACACAAAATTCCGATGAAATTTGACTACCACCCTCATCACCCGTGATGTACCAAAGATTGTTCACACCATTAAAAAAATTGAGGTCGATGAGGTTAAAAATGTAAAGTGAGGGAGAGAGTTATGGGGTGGTCCCCCCCCCCCTCCAAATATGAATTTGCTTTCTTCTCAGGAACCACACACACACAATTTTGATGAAACTTGACCACGATCTTCATCACCCATGATGTACCAAAGTTTGTTCACGGCATTAAATAAAAATTCATCGGTATTTACTTTCTTCTCGGTTACATATTGTTGCAGTTCTGGAAACCGCATGCCTCTAAGGCAATGGCATCCATCATACAGTGATCCCCAGGCAGTTATTTCATTAATATACGTGCAGATAGACCTTTCCCTCATGTCTAATGGGTCAAATGGGACGGAGTGCGTTGTATGGATCTCATAGTTAGATCTGATTATATCTCTGATTATATCACGCACGTAGGGCCATGCATGTACGGGCACGCACCTACGGGTCCGCACTAGTATCTCGAGCTTCATTCCGACTCTTTTCCTCTCATTCCTGAAATAAATCCAAGCAGGCACCGCGCTCAGACAGCCGCCTGTAAAAACTGCAGCCACACCCTATACTATAAGAATGCTTCGTCACAAAGGCCAACCATGGAAGCAAACACTAAACAACCTCCACCCACTGTTCAGGACATACGCAGCGCGTTCTTTTCAACCCATTCCTGCATCTAATAATTATATCCAATCCTTTCCTTCAATTCATGACACAGATCAGGGCCGACACCGCACACACCCCCGCCTGTGAAGATCGCCACGGAGATAGATAACCGCATGTTCAATGGCGGACCAGCGCGCAGTCCCGTGATAATTTATCATCGCACAGAACGGGGCACATCTTCATTCGGGTCTGCGCGCTAGTTCACAACGGCATCTTACTCTCGGTCTTCTCTCACCACCACGGCCACAAATGTCTCCCGTGGATGGCAGACATCCTCC
Organism: Eptatretus burgeri; assembly: GCF_056783735.1. Lineage (NCBI taxonomy): Eukaryota > Metazoa > Chordata > Myxini > Myxiniformes > Myxinidae > Eptatretus > Eptatretus burgeri. The sequence goes on from NC_140971.1 coordinate 100,470,064, forward strand.
CGCACCTCCGCCTCGATACAGCTGCAACCAAGCAGAGGTGTGCTGTATGGCCCGGATCGCTCGGGCCGCATAGTGTATGGATGAAGCAAGGCAATTCATATTGCGGGTTTCGGAGCGAGATGATTCCGCAGCTCAGACATGTCTTGCCGGATGTAAAGTAAGGCCGCTTCCAGCCATGATGGTCGGGTCGAGTGGTGGCCAGGGCCCAATGGGAGCGCCTGATTCGGGTGACGACGCATCGCTTTGGGGCGGCGCCCTGCCCTGCACCGCCATGCACCGCAGGGACTATAAAGGACGGATCACGAAGCCGTCCAGAGAGTCATGTCATGGTCATCCTCATCTTCCTTGCCTGGCTTTGGATCGGTCTCTGCATGCGCCTGCTGCCCCGTCTTCTTCTTCGCACACTCGTCGCCTTCTCCACCCACTCGTGCTGGCTCCACCCAAAGTCCCTCCCTCACGCCTGATGATCGCGCCCATTCTCTGGATCGGCGCAGACACTTTGCTGCACTGTAGCCAAGCAGGAGACGACGCACCAACTCTCAAGGAGGGATAGTTCAGTGGAGCATCCCCCCAAAATGTACTGGGTGGCACGGTCAGTCAATTGTGCAAGGTATGACAAGACCGTTAGCCTCATCTCCTCTTCTTTTTGCTCATTATCTCTTCTTCATCGGGTGTGTGTGTGTGTGTGTGTGTGTGTGTGTGTGTGTGTGTGTGTGTGTGTGTGTGTGTGTGTGTGTGTGTGTGTGTGTGTGTGCGCGCGTGTGTGCGCGTGTGCACGTGTGTGTGTACGTGTGTGTATATATATATATATATGTATATATATATATATATGTATATATATATATATGTATATATATATATATATATATATATATATATATATATATATATATATATATATATATATATATATGTCATGGCGCCTGTCCTCGCTTAAGTTAAGATTGCAGAAGAATTATATCGGGATAACTCTGCTCTGTGTCTGCTTTTGTAAGTTGCTTGTTTTATTGTCGCACCACACTTTTCTTTCTATCTCTACTTACACATAACAATAAACTACATTCACGGTGCCACATATCTTTCCTCGCCTGCCTGTAATAAATCCTTTGTAGAAATGTTCCCAGCTCGTTTTTGTCATTTCTTTCATTGATCCAACATGGTCTGTATCCTTGCCTAGCCGGGACTTTATTCCCAACGATCTTTTCCTTTTAGCCGGTACGTCCTTGGCAGTGTCGCTTGGCTACATCTGATCCGGTTTGGACAAGGCGTACCGAGGGCGTGTCCCCCGATAATTATGTCACGTGATTATTTTAGGTCCCCGATATTAGACAGAGGACGTCTAGTCACGTGGTTGAGTTATTGGCGTTCACGGTCGGTTCGCGACCCGCCACGTCACTGAGTTTTCTGTGTGCGACAGCCTGCGATTCCGGGGAGTCTGGTGGGACCCCGTGATAGCTCACCCCCCCTCCCCCCACCCCAGTGGTCTTCTCACCCGACCCCCGGCCTCAACAATATTTTGTGTGTCATCCACGCCTTCCAGTGGTTCCCCGGTTATCCCATCCATCCACTACCAGGTGAGCGCCCTGGGTTATTGCCCCCTGTTTTCACTTCACCCTGTGCAAATTGAACACTTCGGACATGAAGAATTCAAAAACAAAATTGCCAAAATCAATGAAGTGTATGAAATTGAAAACTTGAAAGCTCAAGCTATCACCTGGTTTTGAGATGTGGTCCAAAAAGGAAGAACAAGGTGGTGAGGGATTTTACAATGGACTGATTGAGTCCTTAGAGCACACTGATCAATTCCCTTCCATTGAGCAAGCAATTCTTATTACTCTAACATTACCAGGAACAACCTGGATAGCACAAAGGTCATTTAACACAATGAGAAGGGTAAAAAAAAAACATGGCTGAGGACTGAGGTCAACAATGGCAAATGATCGTATGTCTGCACTTCGCTCGATGAGTGTTCGTAGAGTAAAAGTTACAGTTAACAAGCACAAACTTCTTCTCAAAGTGATGGATAAATTCGGACAAGACCAGAGATGTTCACAGTTTTTATTTGGTTAAATACACAGGTCACATCACTTTGGTCTGTTTGTCGTTTGCTTTTGAAGTTCATAAAACGGTAATGAGACAAACATTGATTTATCTGTTCCATATAGAAAAAAAAAATGTCTTTTGTGGTTCTTTATTGTAGTTGTATTAGTTATAATTTTCCTCCCCCCCCCCTCTCTCCCCCGCTCTGAATTTTATTTTGCGGATACCCATGGATCAAATGGCCTCCTCCTGCATAATTTTCTTGTTACCTCTGCCACCAAAGTTGGATGGAGGTTGTTTTCACCCTTGTCTGTGTCTGTGTCTGTCTGTCTGTCTGTCTCCCTGTTTGTGAACAAGATATCTCAAAACGGAAACGTTGTGGATGGATTCAGACGAAATTTGGTGGAGAGTTTGGGAATGTCACATGGACAAAATGATTGGATGTTCCTGAAGATCCGGATCTGGAAACAAGAATTTTTTAAAATGATTTTTCACCGTTGAGTAAAAGGGCTAAAACAACAAAGAGCACAATATCTCAAAAAGTAATGGACGGATTTGAACGAAACTTGGTGGATGAGTTGGTGAGGTGACGAGAACAAGGAGATTGAATTTCAGTCCAGGTTCGAATCCAGATCCGGCCTAGCAGTGGGATACAAAATGTAAACTCATCAGCCTGGCAGTGGTATGCAACCTCCCGAGTGCCCTTCCAGTTATTCCTTGTTATCACAACGTCACAGATGACTGTAGTTATGGATTGCTAGAATCATGGAGGAATGCCCTCTTGCTTTGAAGAAAGGGTGGAAAGGGGGAGGGAGTGCAGAGTATCAGGTGGGGGAAGGGGGCGGACGGGGTTGATGACTTTGGATGGGCGGGGAGTTAGAACACTTGAAGTGGGGAGGGGTTTGATTGAAGACTTGGAATCGGGGAGGAGGAAGGAGGGGGTTTGACGACACACAAACATAATCACAGACATACATACACAATCACATACAAACACAATCAAAATCACAGACATACATACATACATAATCACATACATACACAATCACATACAAACACAATCAAAATCACAGACATACATACATACATAATCACATACATATATAATCACATACATACATACATAATCACATTCATATATAATCACACACATACATAATCACATACATATATAATCACATACACACTTACATACATAATCACATACATACTTACATAATCACATTCAAACATAATCAAAATCACAGACATACATAATCACGTACATATATAATCACATACATACATACATACATACATACATACATACATACATACATACACACATAATCACATTCATATATAATCACATACATACGCACATAATCACATTCATATATAATCACATACATACATACATACATACACACATAATCACATACACACATAATCACATACATACATACATAATCACATACTTACATACATACATAATTACATACATACTTACATACATACATAATCACATACATATATAATCACATACACACTTACATACATAATCACATACATACTTACATAATCACATTCAAACATAATCAAAATCACAGACATACATACATACATACATACATACATACATAATCACATACATATATAATCACATACATACGCACATAATCACATTCATATATAATCACATACATACACACAAAATCACATTCATATATAATCACAAACATACATACATACATACACACATAATCACATACACACATAATCACATACTTACATACATACATAATCACATACATACATAATTACATACTTACATACATACATAATCACATACATACTTACATAATCACATACATATATAATCACATACATACTTACATAATCACATACATATATAATCACATACACACTTACATACATAATCACATACATACTTACATAATCACATTCAAACATAATCAAAATCACAGACATACATACATACATAATCACATACATATATAATCACATACATATATAATCACATACATACATACATACATACATACATACACACATAATCACATTCATACGCACATAATCACATTCATATATAATCACATACATACATAATCACATACATACATAATCACATTCATATATAATCACATACATACATAATCACATTCATATATAATCACATACATACATAATCACATTCATATATAAACACATAATCACATTCATATATAATCACATGCATACATACATACATACATACATACATACATACATACATACATACACACATAATCACATACATATATAATCACATATATACATAATCACATTCATATATAAACACATAATCACATTCATATATAATCACATACATGCATACATACATACATACATACATAATCACATTCATATATAATCACATACATGCATACATACACACATAATCACATACACACTTACATACATACATAATCACATACATATATAATCACATACACACATACATAATCATATACATACTTACATAATCACATACATATATACATACATACATACATACATAATCACATACATACTTACATACATACATAATCACATACATATATAATCACATACACACATACATAATCACATACATACTTAAATAATCACATTCATATATAATCACATGCATACATACATACACACATAATCACATTCATATATAAACACATAATCACATTCATATATAATCACATACATACATACATACACACATAATCACATTCATATATAAACACATAATCACATAATAATATATAAACATAATAATATATAATCATAATAATATAATAATATATAAACACATAATATAAATATATATAAATATATATATATATATATATATAAATATAAATATATATATATACATACATACATACATATATATATATATATATATATATATATATATACATACATAAATATATATATATATATATATATATATATATATATATATATACATACATAAATATATATATATATATATATACATACATAAATATATATTTATATATATATATATATATATATATATTTATATATATACATACATAAATAAATATATATATATATATATATATATACATACATAAATATATATATATATACATACATAAATATATATATATATATACATACATAAATATATATATATATACATACATAAATATATATATATATATATATATATATATATATATATATATATATATATATATATATATATATATATATATATATACATATATATATATATATATATATATATATATATATATATATATATATATATATATATATATATATATATATATATATATATATATATATATATATATATATATATATATATATATATATATATATATATATATATATATATATATATATATATATATATATATATATATATATATATATATATATATATATATATATATATATATATATATATATATATATATATATATATATATATATATATATATATATATATATATATATATATATATATATATATATATATATATATATATATATATATATATATATATATATATATATATATATATATATATATATATATATATATATATATATATATATATATATATATATATATATATATATATATATATATATATATATATATATATATATATATATATATATATATATATATATATATATATATATATATATATATATATATATATATATATATAAATATATATATATATATATATATATATATATATATATATATATATATATATATATATATATATATATATATATATATATATATATATATATATATATATATATATATATATATATATATATATATATATATATATATATATATATATATATATATATATATATATATATATATATATATATATATATATATATATATATATATATATATATATATATATATATATATATATATATATATATATATATATATATATATATATATATATATATATATATATATATATATATATATATATATATATATATATATATATATAAATATATATATATATATATATCTATTTATATATATTTATATATATATATATATATATATATATATATATATATATATATATATATATATCTTACCTTCTGTTGAATTTCCACAGGTAGCTGCTCGTACTGTATGTAAATATTAACGACAAATATATAAGAGAGGAGTCCCCTCTGGATCTCACTCTTATTTCTTCAATAGAAGCTGCGAGATGCAATTGGGAAGTCCATGATGACAAACTAGGGAGTGATCACTTTCCTGTGATCACAAATCTCCAATGTGAAAGGGGTTCTGTGGACTCACTCGGTCCGGCTCCTTGGAACCTTTCTAAGGCAAATTGGGGTCAGTTTTCAGATCGATGTGTCAGGGAAGTGAAGGAAGAGATTGGTGTTCACAACATTGATAGCATCAATAAGAATATTGTTCAAATTATGTATAACATTGTTTGGGAAACAATCCCAACCTCAATTCCTTCAGGGGGTAGGGAAATTAAGGTCCCCTGGTGGAATGAGGATTGCAAATTGGCAATCCAGGGAAGATGGGCGGCTCTAAAGAGACTTGGGAAAACCCTCAGGTTGGAGGACGTTATAGAGTATAAGAGGAAAAGGGTGTTAGCCTAAAGAACTATAAAACGGGCCAAGTCTGCCTCTTGGAAATCATTTTGTTCATCAGTTAATCCGGATACCCCTCTCAAAACCAGATGGGGAAGAGTCAAAAGTGTTCAGGGAGTTAAGTCGGGAGGGAGATCTTTTCCAGTGATCATTTCCCAGAACATAGCCCTGCGTTCTAATGCAGACAAGGCAGAAGCCGTGGGCCAATTCTTTTCTAGTAGTGAGAATATCATAAAGGATGACGTTTTAGAGGCTCGTTTTCCCCAAATTGTAAGCCAAACCAGGGTGATCACCAACACAGTTCTGCCTTCAAACCCTTCACTCAATCTATCCCGAAAGAGGGGAAAGATGGCACTGTCCCATCTTCATATCGCCCGATCTCCCTTATCTCGGTTGTTTGTAAATTAATGGAGAAAATGGTGAATAACCGATTGGTCTTCTTCTTGGAAAAGAACAACCTATTGTATAAAGGCTAGAGCGGTTTTCGAAAGGGACGGTCCGTTATGAGTAGGGTAAGAATACTGATTCTGGCTCACTTTTCCCCATGTAAATGAATGGGGGATTTTCAGCGATTTATATTTTTTTTCCCTAAAAATAAATCCCCTTTTTATCCCAAGGTATATTTATTTGTCTCCCCTTTTAACTTGGAGGTTGAACCTCATTGAATTGAACACCTGGGGGTTGAACAGCTCACTCATTGAACCTATAAAGATTTGTTCATTCTCAAATTCCTTCAATAGTTTAATTTTCTTTGCACAATAATCCCCATCTAAAATATTGACAAACAAAACATTTGAATCTTTATATTTTTGAAGATACCCCATTTGTGCCATTACGAAATGATAAACTTCTCTTAATGCTCTTGTTTGACCACCTCCTGAGCCACAGGTTATTTTTTGTTAAGCCCCGCCCACTTTTGCTAAGCCCCGCCCACTTTTGCTAAGCTCCGCCCACTTTTCATAAGGTATTTTTTCTAACCCACGCCCACTTTTCCTAAGCTCCGCCCACTTTTCATAAGGTATTTTTCTAAGCCACGCCCACTTTTCCTAAGCTCCGCCTACTTTTGCTAAGCCCCGCCCACTCTTACATCATTTCCAGTTCATCTCTGACTCACAAAGAAATCACTAGAAAATTACAGGATGTTATGGTTTTGAAAAATTTCCCAATGAAGGCTTGCCTAGGCTTGCCCAGGGAATTTCCAAAGGAAACCACACCCACCAGTCTTTCTCTATAAAAGCTTCAAACCCAGGCTCCATTTTAAACATTTGTTCTTGCTGGCAATGGTGTTCTGTGTGCTTGTCTCGAACTGTCTGTCTTCTATGGAACTAAACCTTCAAGTTGATGAACTGGATTCAAACCTCTTATCTATTGAGGTAAGATTTTTTATTTTCCTATTTTCAAACTTTGATTGAAGCATACTCATTTAATAATTAAATAACTTAATTAATACATTATTATTTTCTCTCACAGGAAATTGTGTCTGAAATACGAAATGAAAATACTGCTTTTGCTACAACTTGGGGGAAATTGTTGGCTTGGTTGAAGACCTTATGAGCGACCAAGACCTTGAGTGGGATGACTTTGGTGTTCCTTGGAACTCTCTGTCTTGTATGGAACTAAACCTTCAAGTTGATGAACTGGATTCAAACCTCTTATCTATTGAGGTAAGATTTTTTATTTTCCTATTTTCAAACTTTGATTGAAGCATACTCATTTAATAATTAAATAACTTAATTAATACATTATTATTTTCTCTCACAGGAAATTGTGTCTGAAATACGAAATGAAAATACTGTTTTTGCTACAACTTGGGGCGAAATTGTTGGCTTGGTTGAAGACCTTATGAGCGACCAAGACCCACAGAACGAGTTCGTCCTTGATGACCCAACCAAAGAGTTATACCTTGGAGACCAGCAAAATCCTGAAAAAGAGTTTTACAGCAATAGTACTCATTGTGAGTTATCAAGACAATACCCACTGAACAAGTTATACCTTGATGAGCCAGAATACAAGTTTTACCTTGGAGACTCACAAATTTTGAAAAAAATCAAGAAATGAGTTCTGCCTTGATGGTTTAAATAACTACCTTGGAGACTCAGGAAAAGGGTTCTGCCAAGATGGTTCTAAATATGGGGCCTACCTTGGAGACTCACAAATTTTGAAAAAATCAAGAAATGAGTTCTGCCTTGATGGTTTAAATAACTACCTTGGAGACTCAGGAAAAGGGTTCTGCCAAGATGGTTCTAAATATGGGGCCTACCTTGGAGACTCACAAATTTTGAAAAAATCAGTAAATGAGTTCTGCCTTGATGGTTTAAATAACTACCTTGGAGACTCAGGAAAAGGGTTCTGCCAAGATGGTTCTAAATATGGGGCCTACCTTGGAGACTCACAAATTTTGAAAAAATCAGTAAATGAGTTCTGCCTTGATGGTTTAAATAACTACCTTGGAGACTCAGGAAAAGGGTTCTGCCAAGATGGTTCTAAATATGGGTCCTACCTTGGAGACTCACAAATTTTGAAAAAATCAGTAAATGAGTTATCCTTAAGAGACTTTGTAAGTTGGTTTTACTTTGAATACTTGAAATGTGGGTTCTGGATTGATAACTCACAATGTGATACATATCTTGGAAACTCAACGGGAATGTGGTTATACCTTGAAGACTTGGAAAGTTGGGTTTATGTTGGACACTTGAAACTTTTTTGGGGGCTTTTATTTATTTATTTATTTATTTATTATTATTATTATTTTATTTATTTATATTTTGGAGACTTTTGGAGTTGCTATCACTCTTTAGGATCTAAACCTATCGATGTAGTTCTTTGTCGGATGGTGCTTGATGGGAGCAAGATCAAGAAAGTTCTGGGAAGAAAGTGCAGGCTTACTCCCCCTTTTTACGTCATCAAACCTGAAAGCCTTAAAAGACAGAATTGGAAGAAGAGAAAAAAAACAAAAAATATACATTGTTCGTTCTGGGAAGAAAGTGCAGGCTTACTCCCCCTTTCTACGTCATCAAACCTGAAAGCTTTAAAAGACAGAATTGGAAGAAGAAAAAAAAAAAAACGTAAAAATATATATATATAGGTGGAAATCTCATTTTGAAAAAGACATTGTGTTGGGCGAGGATTGAGTTGGGGTTGAGATTTTGAATGTGAGGGTTGGGACACACACACATACACATCAACAAACAAAAGTTAAGCCTTGACTATTCAGTTGAGGATTCTGTGTTTGGGGTTCACAGATCTAAGAACGTCCCCCTTGACACACATTATATACTGTTATACACCTCGGACTTGGCCCTCGAGTGTCCACAACGGTGTATAGTAGGAGGGAGTGAAGCGCCAACCTATTGCTCCCATTGCACACACACACAAACAAAAGTTAAGCCTTGACTATTCAGTTGAGGATTCTGTGTTTGGGGTTCACAGATCTAAGAACGTCCCCCTTGACACACATTATATACTGTTATACACCTCGGACTTGACCCTCGAGTGTCCACAAAGGTGTATTATCTGCTTAGTTTTGTCTTTTGTAATTCCTGTGAAAAAAATGTATTGATTCAATGATAACCCAAGAAAGTGTAAGAAACTTGGATGAAAAGAATTTGTTTAAATCATGTTTTGGTAAAAGATATATTCATCCTACAGTCGAATGTGTCCTAGAATACTATAAAACAAAGGGTTTAGAAAAAACTGCCCAGGTCTGTCATGCAAATGTAGAATTGACCGACCAGATTGTTAAAGTAAATAATGAAACATGTACTCTCTACTCAATATTTGATATAGAGACCATGAAAATATCTTGGATTTTCTTTGCCTCACTCTCAATAATCTTTTTGATAATAATCATCATTTTGATATATCTAGTTAAAATAAGGAAGAACCCTACATTTGTTTTATAGATGCTCTAATTCAAACAGAGCAAAGACAACATAACATAATGTTATACCCTGGATAATTAAATCTCCCAATCGCCTCATTAACTCAAAACTTCTTAACAAAGTCAGGAGAAATAGTGTATACCAAAGAGTAAAAAGTGTGAACCAACAAATGGACAACATTTCAGATTAATTTTTTTCTTATCTATCCAAACTCTTGTGATTTATTTTTCCCATTCATTTGAAATAATCTAGATGAACACCTACTCAATGAAAAAGAAAGAATCCATATGAACACCTAGTCAATGAAAAAGAAAGAAAAGAATCCATATGAACACCTACTTATCTAATCAATGAACTGTTAATATTCTAATTGAACACCTACTCAATGAACAGAAAGAAAGAATCCATATGAACACCTAGTTAATGAAAAGAAAGAAAGAATCCATATGAACACCTACTTATCTAATCAATGAAAAGAAAGAAAGAATCCTAATTGAACACCTAATCAATGAACTGTTAATATATTCTAATTGAACACCTACTCATCAGGTCAATGAAAAAGAAAGAAAGAATCCTAATTGAACACCTACTCAATGAACTGTTAATATTCTAATTGAACACCTACTCAATGAACAGAAAGAAAGAATCCATATGAACACCTACCCAATGAAAAAGAAATATTCCAATTGAACACCTACCCAATGAAAAAGAAATATTCTAATTGAACATCTACTCAATGAACTGATAATATATTCTAATTGTACACCTACTTATCTACCCAATGAAAAAGAAATATTCTAATTGAACATCTACTCAATGAACTGATAATATATTCTAATTGTACACCTACTTATCTACTCAATGAAAAAGAAATATTCTAATCAATAAACTGTTAATATTCTAATTGAACACCAAGTCAATGAAAAAGAAAGAAAGAATCCTAATTGAACACCTACTCAATGAACAGCTAAAAATCCATATGAACACCTACCCAATGAAAAAGAAATATTCTAATTGAACACCTACTTATCTACTCAATGAAAAAGAAATATTCTAATCAATGAACTGTTAATATATTCTAATTGAACACCTACTCAATGAACAGAAAGAAAGAATCACAATTGAACATCTACTTATCTAATCAATGAACTGTTAATATTCTAATTGAACACCTACTCAATGAAAAAGAAAGAAAAGAATCCATATGAACACCTACTTATCTAATCAATGAACTGTTAATATATTCCAATTGAACACCTACTCAATGAACAGAAAGAAAAGAATCAAGATGAACACCTACTAATCAAGTCAATGAAAAAGAAAGAAAAGAATCCATATGAACACCTAGTTAATGAACAGCTAAAAATCAAGATGAACACCTAGTTAATGAACAGCTAAAAATCAAGATGAACACCTACCCAATGAAAAAGAAAGAATCCATATGAACACCTAGTTAATGTACAGAAAGAAAGAATCCATATGAACACCTAGTTAATGTACAGAAAGAAAGAATCCATATGAACATCTACCCAATGAAAAAGAAAGAAAGAATCCATATGAACACCTAGTTAATGAACTGTTAATATTCTAATTGAACACCTACTCAATGAAAAGAAAGAAAGAATCACAATTGAACATCTACTCATCTAATCAATGAAAAGAAAGAAAGAATCCTAATTGAACACCAAGTCAATGAAAAAGAAAGAAAGAATCCATATGAACACCTAGTTAATGAAAAAGAAATATTCTAATCAATGAACTGTTAATATTCTAATTGAACACCTACTCAATGAACAGAAAGAAAGAATCACAATTGAACATCTACTTATCTAATCAATGAACTGTTAATATTCCAATTGAACACCTAGTTAATGAACTGTTAATATATTCTAATTGAACACCTAGTTAATGTACAGAAAGAATCCATATGAACACCTACTCAATGAAAAAGAAATAATCTAATCAATGTACAGAAAGAAAGAATCCTAATTGAACATCTACTCATCTAATCAATGAAAAGAAAGAAAGAATCACAATTGAACATCTACTCATCTAATCAATGAAAATAAAGAAAGAATCCTAATTGAACACCTAATCAATGAACTGTTAATATATTCTAATTGAACACCAAGTCAATGAAAAAGAAAGAAAGAATCCATATGAACACCTAGTTAATGTACAGAAAGAAAGAATCCATATGAACACCTACCCAATGAAAAAGAAATATTCCAATCAATGAACTGTTAATATTCCAATTGAACACCTAGTTAATGAACTGTTAATATATTCTAATTGAACACCTACTTATCTACTCAATGAAAAAGAAATATTCTAATCAATGAACTGTTAATATATTCTAATTGAACACCTACTCAATGAACAGAAAGAAAAGAATCCTAATTGAACACCTACTCAATGAACTGTTAATATATTCTAATTGAACACCTACTCAATGAACTGTTAATATTCTAATTGAACACCTAGTTAATGAACAGCTAAAAATCAAGATGAACACCTAGTTAATGTACAGAAAGAAAGAATCCATATGAACACCTACCCAATGAAAAAAGAAAAAATCTAACCAAGATGAACACCTAGTTAATGTACAGAAAGAATCCATATGAACACCTACCCAATGAAAAAGAAATAATCTAATCAATGTACAGAAAGAAAGAATCAAGATGAACACCAAGTCAATGAAAAAGAAAGAAAAGAATCAAGATGAACACCTACTAATCAAGTCAATGAAAAAGAAAGAAAGAATCCATATGAACACCTACCCAATGAAAAAAGAAAAAATCTAACCAAGATGAACACCTAGTTAATGTACAGAAAAAATCCATATGAACACCTACCCAATGAAAAATAAATAATCTAATCAATGTACAGAAAGAAAGAATCCATATGAACAGCTAAAAATCAAGTCAATGAAAAAGAAAGAAAAGAATCAAGATGAACACCTAGTTAATGTACAGAAAGAAAGAATCCATATGAACACCTACTCAATGAACAGCTAAAAATCAAGATGAACACCTAGTCAATGAACAGCTAAAAATCAAGATGAACACCTACTCAATGAACAGCTAAAAATCAAGTCAATGAAAAAGAAAGAAAAGAATCAAGATGAACACCTACTCAATGAACAGCTAAAAATCAAGTCAATGAAAAAGAAAGAAAAGAATCAAGATGAACACCTAGTCAATGAACAGCTAAAAATCAAGATGAACACCTACTCAATGAACAGCTAAAAATCAAGTCAATGAAAAAGAAAGAAAAGAATCAAGATGAACACCTACTCAATGAAAAGAAAGAACCCAATGAATACCTTTCTTTTCCCTCATATCTATTTACTTTTTCTTGTTAAAAAAGCTTTTTTTCCTAAATAATTCACGTTTTTATCAAGAAAATATAAGCTAAAAATAAAAAGTGAATTCACCAATTTTTTAATTAAAACCAAAAAATTGGTGAATTCACTTTTTATTTTTAGCTTATATTTTCTTGATAAAAACGTGAATTATTTAGGAAAAAAAGCTTTTTAACAAGAAAAAGTAAATAGATATGAGGGAAAAGAAAGGTATTCATTGGGTTCTTTCTTTTCATTGAGTAGGTGTTCATCTTGATTCTTTTCTTTCTTTTTCATTGACTTGATTTTTAGCTGTTCATTGAGTAGGTGTTCATCTTGATTTTTAGCTGTTCATTGACTAGGTGTTCATCTTGATTCTTTTCTTTCTTTTTCATTGACTTGATTTTTAGCTGTTCATTGAGTAGGTGTTCATCTTGATTCTTTTCTTTCTTTTTCATTGACTTGATTTTTAGCTGTTCATTGAGTAGGTGTTCATCTTGATTTTTAGCTGTTCATTGACTAGGTGTTCATCTTGATTCTTTTCTTTCTTTTTCATTGACTTGATTTTTAGCTGTTCATTGAGTAGGTGTTTATCTTGATTCTTTTTCTTTCTTTTTCATTGACTTGATTTTTAGCTGTTCATTGAGTAGGTGTTCATCTTGATTTTTAGCTGTTCATTGAGTAGGTGTTCATCTTGATTTTTAGCTGTTCATTGAGTAGGTGTTCATATGGATTCTTTCTTTCTGTACATTAACTAGGTGTTCATCTTGATTCTTTTCTTTCTTTTTCATTGACTTGATTTTTAGCTGTTCATATGGATTCTTTCTTTCTGTACATTGATTAGATTATTTCTTTTTCATTGGGTAGGTGTTCATATGGATTCTTTCTGTACATTAACTAGGTGTTCATCTTGGTTAGATTTTTTCTTTTTTCATTGGGTAGGTGTTCATATGGATTCTTTCTTTCTTTTTCATTGACTTGATTAGTAGGTGTTCATCTTGATTCTTTTCTTTCTTTTTCATTGACTTGGTGTTCATCTTGATTCTTTCTTTCTGTACATTGATTAGATTATTTCTTTTTCATTGGGTAGGTGTTCATATGGATTCTTTCTGTACATTAACTAGGTGTTCATCTTGGTTAGATTTCTTCTTTTTCATTGGGTAGGTGTTCATATGGATTCTTTCTTTCTGTACATTAACTAGGTGTTCATCTTGATTTTTAGCTGTTCATTAACTAGGTGTTCAATTAGAATATTAACAGTTCATTGAGTAGGTGTTCAATTAGAATATATTAACAGTTCATTGAGTAGGTGTTCAATTAGGATTCTTTTCTTTCTGTTCATTGAGTAGGTGTTCAATTAGAATATATTAACAGTTCATTGATTAGAATATTTCTTTTTCATTGAGTAGATAAGTAGGTGTTCAATTAGAATATATTAACAGTTCATTAACTAGGTGTTCAATTGGAATATTAACAGTTCATTGATTGGAATATTTCTTTTTCATTGGGTAGGTGTTCATATGGATTCTTTCTTTCTGTACATTAACTAGGTGTTCATATGGATTCTTTCTTTCTTTTTCATTGACTTGGTGTTCAATTAGAATATATTAACAGTTCATTGATTAGGTGTTCAATTAGGATTCTTTCTTTCTTTTCATTGATTAGATGAGTAGATGTTCAATTGTGATTCTTTCTTTCTTTTCATTGATTAGATGAGTAGATGTTCAATTAGGATTCTTTCTTTCTGTACATTGATTAGATTATTTCTTTTTCATTGAGTAGGTGTTCATATGGATTCTTTCTGTACATTAACTAGGTGTTCAATTAGAATATATTAACAGTTCATTAACTAGGTGTTCAATTGGAATATTAACAGTTCATTGATTAGATAAGTAGATGTTCAATTGTGATTCTTTCTTTCTGTTCATTGAGTAGGTGTTCAATTAGAATATTAACAGTTCATTGATTACAATATTTCTTTTTCATTAACTAGGTGTTCATATGGATTCTTTCTTTCTTTTTCATTGACTTGGTGTTCAATTAGGATTCTTTCTTTCTTTTCATTGATTAGATGAGTAGATGTTCAATTGTGATTCTTTCTTTCTTTTCATTGAGTAGGTGTTCAATTAGAATATTAACAGTTCATTAACTAGGTGTTCATATGGATTCTTTCTTTCTTTTTCATTGGGTAGATGTTCATATGGATTCTTTCTTTCTGTACATTAACTAGGTGTTCATATGGATTCTTTCTTTCTGTACATTAACTAGGTGTTCATATGGATTCTTTCTTTCTGTTCATTGAGTAGGTGTTCAATTAGAATATTAACAGTTCATTGATTAGAATATTTCTTTTTCATTAACTAGGTGTTCATATGGATTCTTTCTTTCTTTTTCATTGACTTGGTGTTCAATTAGGATTCTTTCTTTCTTTTCATTGATTAGATGAGTAGATGTTCAATTGTGATTCTTTCTTTCTTTTCATTGAGTAGGTGTTCAATTAGAATATTAACAGTTCATTAACTAGGTGTTCATATGGATTCTTTCTTTCTTTTTCATTGGGTAGATGTTCATATGGATTCTTTCTTTCTGTACATTAACTAGGTGTTCATATGGATTCTTTCTTTCTGTACATTAACTAGGTGTTCATATGGATTCTTTCTTTTTCATTGGGTAGGTGTTCATCTTGATTTTTAGCTGTTCATTAACTAGGTGTTCATCTTGATTTTTAGCTGTTCATTAACTAGGTGTTCATATGGATTCTTTTCTTTCTTTTTCATTGACTTGATTAGTAGGTGTTCATCTTGATTCTTTTCTTTCTGTTCATTGAGTAGGTGTTCAATTGGAATATATTAACAGTTCATTGATTAGATAAGTAGGTGTTCATATGGATTCTTTTCTTTCTTTTTCATTGAGTAGGTGTTCAATTAGAATATTAACAGTTCATTGATTAGATAAGTAGATGTTCAATTGTGATTCTTTCTTTCTGTTCATTGAGTAGGTGTTCAATTAGAATATATTAACAGTTCATTGATTAGAATATTTCTTTTTCATTGAGTAGATAAGTAGGTGTTCAATTAGAATATTTCTTTTTCATTGGGTAGGTGTTCATATGGATTTTTAGCTGTTCATTGAGTAGGTGTTCAATTAGGATTCTTTCTTTCTTTTTCATTGACTTGGTGTTCAATTAGAATATTAACAGTTTATTGATTAGAATATTTCTTTTTCATTGAGTAGATAAGTAGGTGTACAATTAGAATATATTATCAGTTCATTGAGTAGATGTTCAATTAGAATATTTCTTTTTCATTGGGTAGATAAGTAGGTGTACAATTAGAATATATTATCAGTTCATTGAGTAGATGTTCAATTAGAATATTTCTTTTTCATTGGGTAGGTGTTCAATTGGAATATTTCTTTTTCATTGGGTAGGTGTTCATATGGATTCTTTCTTTCTGTTCATTGAGTAGGTGTTCAATTAGAATATTAACAGTTCATTGAGTAGGTGTTCAATTAGGATTCTTTCTTTCTTTTTCATTGACTTGATGAGTAGGTGTTCAATTAGAATATATTAACAGTTCATTGATTAGGTGTTCAATTAGGATTCTTTCTTTCTTTTCATTGATTAGATAAGTAGGTGTTCATATGGATTCTTTCTTTCTTTTCATTAACTAGGTGTTCATATGGATTCTTTCTTTCTGTTCATTGAGTAGGTGTTCAATTAGAATATTAACAGTTCATTGATTAGATAAGTAGGTGTTCATATGGATTCTTTTCTTTCTTTTTCATTGACTAGGTGTTCATATGGATTCTTTCTTTTTTCATTGAGTAGGTGTTCATCTAGATTATTTCAAATGAATGGGAAAAATAAATCACAAGAGTTTGGATAGATAAGAAAAAAATTAATCTGAAATGTTGTCCATTTGTTGGTTCACACTTTTTACTCTTTGGTATACACTATTTCTCCTGACTTTGTTAAGAAGTTTTGAGTTAATGAGGCGATTGGGAGATTTAATTATCCAGGGTATAACATTATGTTATGTTGTCTTTGCTCTGTTTGAATTAGAGCATCTATAAAACAAATGTAGGGTTCTTCCTTATTTTAACTAGATATATCAAAATGATGATTATTATCAAAAAGATTATTGAGAGTGAGGCAAAGAAAATCCAAGATATTTTCATGGTCTCTATATCAAATATTGAGTAGAGAGTACATGTTTCATTATTTACTTTAACAATCTGGTCGGTCAATTCTACATTTGCATGACAGACCTGGGCAGTTTTCTAAACCCTTTGTTTTATAGTATTCTAGGACACATTCGACTGTAGGATGAATATATCTTTTACCAAAACATGATTTAAACAAATTCTTTTCATCCAAGTTTCTTACACTTTCTTGGGTTATCATTGAATCAATACATTTTTTTCACAGGAATTACAAAAGACAAAACTAAGCAGATAATACACCTTTGTGGACACTCGAGGGTCAAGTCCGAGGTGTATAACAGTATATAATGTGTGTCAAGGGGGACGTTCTTAGATCTGTGAACCCCAAACACAGAATCCTCAACTGAATAGTCAAGGCTTAACTTTTGTTTGTGTGTGTGTGCAATGGGAGCAATAGGTTGGCGCTTCACTCCCTCCTACTATACACCGTTGTGGACACTCGAGGGCCAAGTCCGAGGTGTATAACAGTATATAATGTGTGTCAAGGGGAAGTTCTTAGATCTGTGAACCCCAAACACAGAATCCTCAACTGAATAGTCAAGGCTTAACTTTTGTTTGTTGATGTGTATGTGTGTGTGTCCCAACCCTCACATTCAAAATCTCAACCCCAACTCAATCCTCGCCCAACACAATGTCTTTTTCAAAATGAGATTTCCACCTATATATATATATTTTTACGTTTTTTTTTCTTCTTCCAATTCTGTCTTTTAAGGCTTTCAGGTTTGATGACGTAGAAAGGGGGAGTAAGCCTGCACTTTCTTCCCAGAACGAACAATGTATATTTTTTGTTTTTTTCTCTTCTTCCAATTCTGTCTTTTAAGGCTTTCAGGTTTGATGACGTAAAAAGGGGGAGTAAGCCTGCACTTTCTTCCCAGAACTTTCTTGATCTTGCTCCCATCAAGCACCATCCGACAAAGAACTACATCGATAGGTTTAGATCCTAAAGAGTGATAGCAACTCCAAAAGTCTCCAAAATATAAATAAATAAAATAATAATAATAATAAATAAATAAATAAATAAATAAAAGCCCCAAAAAAGTTTCAAGTGTCCAACATAAACCCAACTTTCCAAGTCTTCAAGGTATAACCACATTCCCGTTGAGTTTCCAAGATATGTATCACATTGTGAGTTATCAATCCAGAACCCACATTTCAAGTATTCAAAGTAAAACCAACTTACAAAGTCTCTTAAGGATAACTCATTTACTGATTTTTTCAAAATTTGTGAGTCTCCAAGGTAGGACCCATATTTAGAACCATCTTGGCAGAACCCTTTTCCTGAGTCTCCAAGGTAGTTATTTAAACCATCAAGGCAGAACTCATTTACTGATTTTTTCAAAATTTGTGAGTCTCCAAGGTAGGCCCCATATTTAGAACCATCTTGGCAGAACCCTTTTCCTGAGTCTCCAAGGTAGTTATTTAAACCATCAAGGCAGAACTCATTTACTGATTTTTTCAAAATTTGTGAGTCTCCAAGGTAGGACCCATATTTAGAACCATCTTGGCAGAACCCTTTTCCTGAGTCTCCAAGGTAGTTATTTAAACCATCAAGGCAGAACTCATTTACTGATTTTTCAAAATTTGTGACTCTCCAGGGTAGGCCCCATATTTAGAACCATCTTGGCAGAACCCTTTTCCTGAGTCTCCAAGGTAGTTATTTAAACCATCAAGGCAGAACTCATTTACTGATTTTTCAAAATTTGTGAGTCTCCAAGGTAGGCCCCATATTTAGAACCATCTTGGCAGAACCCTTTTCCTGAGTCTCCAAGGTAGTTATTTAAACCATCAAGGCAGAACTCATTTCTTGATTTTTTCAAAATTTGTGAGTCTCCAAGGTAGGCCCCATATTTAGAACCATCTTGGCAGAACCCTTTTCCTGAGTCTCCAAGGTAGTTATTTAAACCATCAAGGCAGAACTCATTTCTTGATTTTTCAAAATTTGTGAGTCTCCAAGGTAAAACTTGTATTCTGGCTCATCAAGGTATAACTTGTTCAGTGGGTATTGTCTTGATAACTCACAATGAGTACTATTGCTGTAAAACTCTTTTTCAGGATTTTGCTGGTCTCCAAGGTATAACTCTTTGGTTGGGTCATCAAGGACGAACTCGTTCTGTGGGTCTTGGTCGCTCATAAGGTCTTCAACCAAGCCAACAATTTCGCCCCAAGTTGTAGCAAAAACAGTATTTTCATTTCGTATTTCAGACACAATTTCCTGTGAGAGAAAATAATAATGTATTAATTAAGTTATTTAATTATTAAATGAGTATGCTTCAATCAAAGTTTGAAAATAGGAAAATAAAAAATCTTACCTCAATAGATAAGAGGTTTGAATCCAGTTCATCAACTTGAAGGTTTAGTTCCATACAAGACAGAGAGTTCCAAGGAACACCAAAGTCATCCCACTCAAGGTCTTGGTCGCTCATAAGGTCTTCAACCAAGCCAACAATTTCCCCCAAGTTGTAGCAAAAGCAGTATTTTCATTTCGTATTTCAGACACAATTTCCTGTGAGAGAAAATAATAATGTATTAATTAAGTTATTTAATTATTAAATGAGTATGCTTCAATCAAAGTTTGAAAATAGGAAAATAAAAAATCTTACCTCAATAGATAAGAGGTTTGAATCCAGTTCATCAACTTGAAGGTTTAGTTCCATAGAAGACAGACAGTTCGAGACAAGCACACAGAACACCATTGCCAGCAAGAACAAATGTTTAAAATGGAGCCTGGGTTTGAAGCTTTTATAGAGAAAGACTGGTGGGTGTGGTTTCCTTTGGAAATTCCCTGGGCAAGCCTAGGCAAGCCTTCATTGGGAAATTTTTCAAAACCATAACATCCTGTAATTTTCTAGTGATTTCTTTGTGAGTCAGAGATGAACTGGAAATGATGTAAGAGTGGGCGGGGCTTAGCAAAAGTAGGCGGAGCTTAGGAAAAGTGGGCGTGGCTTAGAAAAATACCTTATGAAAAGTGGGCGGAGCTTAGCAAAAGTGGGCGGAGCTTAGGAAAAGTGGGCGTGGCTTAGAAAAAATACCTCATGAAAAGTGGGCGGAGCTTAGGAAAAGTGGGCGTGGGTTAGAAAAAATACCTTATGAAAAGTGGGCGGAGCTTAGCAAAAGTGGGCGGGGCTTAGCAAAAGTGGGCGGGGCTTAACAAAAAATAACCTGTGGCTCAGGAGGTGGTCAAACAAGAGCATTAAGAGAAGTTTATCATTTCGTAATGGCACAAATGGGGGTATCTTAAAAAATATAAAGATTCAAATGTTTTGTTTGTCAATATTTTAGATGGGGATTATTGTGCAAAGAAAATTAAACTATTGAAGGAATTTGAGAATGAACAAATCTTTATAGGTTCAATGAGTGAGCTGTTCAACCCCCAGGTGTTCAATTCAATGAGGTTCAACCTCCAAGTTAAAAGGGGAGACAAATAAATATACCTTGGGATAAAAAGGGGATTTATTTTTAGGGAAAAAAAATATAAATCGCTGAAAATCCCCCATTCATTTACATGGGGAAAAGTGAGCCAGAATCAGTATTCTTACCCTACTGTTATGGATCACATTTCCGCGCTGGCAAATGATGCAAGGAAATCCCTCGGTAATCAGGAGTCTCTTCTGGGAGTGTTCCTCGATATCCAAAAGGCATACGATCCAGTCTGGAAAAATGGCCTCCTCTATAAACTGAGTAATCTCGGGGTCAATGGCAGAATGCACGATTGGCTTGGTGGCTTTTTATCTGATAGAACATTTCAGGTGAGGGTTGGCCTGAGCCTCTCCTCTTCGTTTCATTCTGAAAGGGCATTCCCCAGGGAAGCTGCTTCAGCCCAACACTCTTTAGTATTATGATAAATGATGTTGCCTCCATCCGCAAGCTCCATCCAAGTTATTCCTGTTTGTTGACGACATTGCGATGTGGATTCGGTGTAAAAATCTTGCTACTTCGAGTAAAAAACTCCAGGGCGATATCCGGCTCGTGGAGGAATGGGCCGAAGACTGGGGTTTTAAGCTATCAGCTGACAAGTCCAAGTTTATCATGTTTTTTGGAAGGAGGAAACGGATGAGATAGCAATGGTAATTAATGGCACTTGCATCCATCCATCTCGAGTGGTGTCTTTCTTCGGAGTCACCTTCGATAAGGGACTCACCTGGACCCCGCAGGTGAAGGAGCTGATAGGTAAATGTGCC
>NC_140971.1:100497424-100529924 GCF_056783735.1 Eptatretus burgeri
ACAACAAGTCCTCAGCAACATCTCCACAAACAACAATAACAACAACAACAAGGAACACTGCGCTGGAATACGTGGGTACGGGAACACTGCGCTGGAATACGTGGGTACGGGAACACTGCGCTGGAATACGTGGGTACGGGAACACTGCACTGGAATACGTGGGTACGGGAACACGGCACTGGAATACGTGGGTACGGGAACACTGCACTGGAATACGTGGGTACGGGAACACTGCGCTGGAATACGTGGGTACGGGAACACGGCACTGGAATACGTGGGTACGGGAACACTGCGCTGTACAGGGTGGGGACTTGTAATACCCTTCCCCACCTGGAAGTGCTACTCAATACACATTTCCATAGAGAATTTGTGCCACCCCCATCTCTTTACCCCCCCCCACCTCCAAGGCCACGACAAAGATAAAACACCCCAATACATTAATTGGGGTCTTGCTGATCCTGTGCAGCAAGTCTGGATGCAATTGGTCCAGAACTGCAGGAGGAGTAGCGCAACAAACAAACAAACAACCAACACTGGTCTGTGAATGAAAGTAAGTATCCACATGGAAGGAAGCGACATTCTCTTTTGGGTATTCAACCCGTACCATAACAAAAACAAAATTGTCATCTGATTTTACACACCACAAAACACACTGAGGCGATGACGTCACGTTGGCATGACGACGTGCGGCCTGGTTTTACACTCTCGTAGAATATGTCCGCCATAGCCTGGAAAGATGGAACAGTGTTTTGTTCCAGATTGTAATCACTAATGGGAGAGTCATACCTGCAGCATTTATCATTTTCCCCAAGTGTTAAAACAATGATGGTTTGAACAAATAAGGTGATTTATCGCTGTTATTCTTCATCTTTGTCTCTTCCTGTGTTGTCATCCTTCATTAACACATGTAAATGGCGTTTTCCCACATTCTTTTTTCAGCACCTTGGCATTTGCTCATAATTTTACATACAATCTTTGATCAACTTCAAAATCAAACACAACAACTTTTTTAATTTCTAGTAATAAATACACATTTTTGGTCTGTTGGGGTCAGGTCAGGTCAGGTATGGGAGCTTGCAACAGAGCAGCGTGTTGCTGCGTCCACTTTCCGCCAGTACTCCAGGGGCCTCCGTCTGGCCATCCCCCAGGCAGATGCCAGGCCCATTCCCATCTCCTTGAGATGCCGATCAACCTGCTGCAACCATGAGGCACGTGGTGGGCCCATTCGCCTCCTCCAATCACGAGGCTCCCTCACTGAGAGAATCTGATGAGCAGGATCAGTGTCAGGAAAATGAGCCACATGCCCACACAGCCGCAGTTGACGCTCACAGACTATACGGGTCACAAATCTCATCCGTGTCTCTCTCAGCAACTGCTCGTTGGACACAGTCTGATCAGCGATAGCCAAGGATTCCCCAAAGAGACCTGGGACCAAAGGAGTTGAGTCTTCGTCTCAGATGCCTGGTCAGAGTCCAAGTCTCACATCTGTAGAGCAAGACTGGAAGTAGCAAGCACTTCAAGACTCGGACTTTTGTCCTCCTGCACAGGTCCCGACAGTGCCACACCTCTTGAGCCATTGAATCCATGACTCCCAGACCCAACACAGACGTCGATTAACTTTTGGCTCACAACATGTGGAGACATGAATATCACTGCCAAGGTAAGTGAATCTCTCTGTGACATCCGCATCCTCACCACAAATGGGTACAGACAAGATAGCAGCATCCAAGATGTCACTGGAAGCCTGGATCTTAGTTTTGATCCAGGAAACCCGTAATCCCAGTGGCTACGACTCCTCATTCAGTGCCTCGGGAGCCCCCATAAGGATATCCGGTGTCTCTGGAAAGATGACTGAATCATCTGTGAAATCAAGGTCAGAGATATTGACATTCCAAAACAATGCACCACAACTTGATCTCTCTGACATCCTCCCCAAAATCCATTCCACACAAATGCTGAAAAGTATGGGGCCAATACACACCCCTGGTGAACTCCAGTAACAACTGGAAATACGTCAGATGGTACCAGCACATCTCACAGCACTCTCAGTACCAGAGTAGAGTTCAGACATCAGATTTATCAGTTTTGGTGGCGAAGGCCCACGAAGGCCAAGAATCCTCCAGAGGGCATCCCAATTCACTGAATCGAACGCTTTACAGAGATCAACATAGGCTGCAGCAAGCCCCTGCCAAAACTCTCGTCTGCGTTCAGTGAGGAACCGAAGGGCAAGGATGCGGTCAATCGTTGACCTCTTTGGTGTAAAGGTTGACTGCTCTGGGCTCAAGCAAATGGTGGCGAAACCTCTCAATAATTATCCGAGCAATGACCTTGCCCGATACTGAGAGCAGCATCACCCCTCGATAGCTGTTGCAGTCCTGGCGATCACCCTTTCCTTTCCAGAGAGGGACAACAAGGCCACTCTTCCAGTCGGTTGGGATGATAACTGTGTTCTCGACAGAGCACAGAACTGCCTGCAATGACACGAGTACAGCATTTCCTCCAGCCTTACGAAGTTCAACGTGGATGCCACATGTCCCAGGAGCTTTGCCCGCTTTCAACTGGTTCACTGCAGCCTGTGTTTCCACAAACTAAGGTAGCCAGTGTTCCACACTGCAGCCTGTGTTTACAGTTGATTGGAGGGTCAGCAAAAGGGGTAGTTACACCATTGAAATCCAACTCAACAGCTGGTGGGTCAGCTTGGTACAGCTGCTCAAAATAACTGGCCCAGTGGGCCTTCACTTCAGACTCCTCTGTCAAGATCTCACCACCCACCACTTTAACTGCAGTCCACCAAGGGACGGGCTTGGAGGGATGCAATTCCCGAAATTCCTCCGGAAGCACGATGAGGATCACTTGACCACATGTGATGCTGTACCCCTTCACAGATTCCTCCCACATAGGCATCCTTATCCCCCCTCAGCGCATGTACAGTTTAACACCTCAACTCTCTCAACAGCTCAGCTCTGCCATTAAACCTGGCCCTGCAGTTATGGTCAATTGTATGCAGTGTCCCATAGGAGACAAAGTTATTCTCCACCTGGCGGTGGCTTCCAAGACATTCACCTTCAAGATGGTGGTTTTGAAGGGACTCCACAACTCTTCAGGATTCCCCAAAACACCCAGACGCCCCCCCCCCCAAAAAAAAATCCACACTCAGCCTGTTGGCAAACTCCTCAGCTACCCTCTCATCCTTCAGATTACCAACATCCAGCCTCGACTGGGATGCTGCCATTCTCCCAGATTTAAGTTGAAACTTCAGAGTTGCTACAACAAGCCTGTGGTCGGTATTGAGGAACTGAGCTCTCCGGTAGACCCTGCAGTTTTGGATCATCCTCCAGCGACCATCAATGAGCACATGGTCAATCTCCTTTGCCACACCACCAGCGTTGGAATACCAAGTCCAGCGATGAGCCTGCGGGCGCTGAAACCATGAACCAGCCACCCTAAGTCCATGACTTCTTGCAAAGTCAAGGAACTTAGTGCTATTCTGGTGCACAGTTCCAGATTCATGGGAACCAACACGTATCTCATAACCATCCCAATGTTTTACCTAACCCAAACACCCATTTTTCACTCGTGTACTCCCTTGGAGTTCCCTTCGTGTGCATACAAGGTTTCATGCTGCTATGTTTCATGCTTTTGGAGTTATGGAGGAGAGACACTCACTGCTTTATTGACTGACACAGACTGACATTTATTAGTACAGATAGATACGAGTGCGGTAGCCATGCAATGCACGGAAGGGGGTTGGACAGCCGCTTCGTGAAGGACTTGTGCAAAAAAACTTCCTGAAGCCGACCCCAACAGAAGTAAGGTGGGTAATATTTCTATGACATCACAATGATGAATCTACAAATGCCGAATCCACCAATGTCACCGGTGGAAACCTCACATTTTGTCATGATTCTCCTTTAAAACTCAATTCAGTGGCAGATTCAGGATTTTAGGTTGGGGGTGTGCAACAAATTTGCGTTCCATTGAAAAATATGATTTTGATGAGCAGAGTGAGGGGGAACATTTTTTTTTTGTGGGTGTTTCTTTTTTGTCAAATTCTAAATTGATTGGGAGAAGGCTGATTGGTCTGTAGTTGCATGGATCTATTTTTGTACCTCTTTATGCAGAGCGGTAATGTTTTGCTAATTTACAAGCAGATGACCTTGAGTAAATGAGAGGGTGAATGGAACATAGAGAGGGTGAGCAAAAGCAGCAGAGCAGGTTTTTAGGACACCTGGGCTGATGCCGTCTGGACCGGTTCCAGAATCAGAGTCGAGGTTTGACAGCAAACTCTCCACCTTGTCAGGAAAAAAAAGGACACGGAGTCCAGGGACAGCTGGGTAAGGTGGGTACAGAAAGCGATGGGTTTAGGACACAAGATTTAGAAGCAAACACGGAGTTTAGGAATTCAGCCTTTTCACGTGCAGTGTCAGCTGTGCAGCCCTTTTGAGGTAAGGGAGGGGATGGAGGGTGAACATACACCAGAAATAGACTTACCAAGACGCCACCAGGATTTGGAGGAGGGAGAGAGGTTTGAGAGTTCAGACTTGAGATGAGAGAAATGTTGTTTCCTCGCTCTCCTCAGAGTAGACACACACTTGATCCAAGCTTTGTGGAAGGAACTGAGATTGTCTTAAGTCGGGTTTGCCTTCCATAAGGCGAAGACTTGTTTTGGGACAACTGCCTCTCCACAAGCTTCAGTGTAGCATGGTGGGAGGAAGGGTTGGATAAATGAAGATTACATGGAATAGATCTGTGCATGAGAGAGAGCAAATTTCTTTGAAAAAATTCCCAGGATGAGTTGATGTCAAAGGAAGTAGAGATGGGAGACCAGTCTACAAGTTTGATGGCTGAAGTCCTTGCCAGTCGGCCTGAGTGAAATGCCAGACTCGACGGCACCGATGTGGTTCTCTAATCGCAGCCAGAGAGATGACCACTTTAACAAGCATGTGGTTTGGATGTGGTTAACCGATTGGAGCCGCAGAAGAACAGCAGCAGATGTTTTCTGGGAACATCAGCAGCAGATGTCACAAGGTGGTCCAACACGTGGAACATGTCTTTCAACCCTGACAAATCTCACACTCTCACTATGTCTCTCCGAAAGGACTGTTTAGAAAACCACCCAATCCACTTTCTCAACAAACCTCTTGAAGACGTCCTTTCATTCAAGCTTCTGGGTCTCACTATCTGCCATGACCTTTCCTGAGAAAACCACATTTCCAACCTGGTCTTCAGGGCCAGTCGCCGACTGGGAATCCTCCATCATGCAAAGTCTTTCCTTGACACACCTGATGTCTTGACCACATACAAAGATTTCGTCCGCAGCCTGATGGAGTACCGCTCTCCCCTCTGGGCCGGTGCTCCCACCTCTTACCTTTCTCAGCTTCACGCTGTGGAAACCAGGGCATTTTGGATTATTGGTATTGTGGTGGCAGTTTTGGCCACCTTGAGACAGAAAACTTTCAGTTCAGTTTAAGCTGTTTATTCAGTAACAATTTCAAGACAAGACTTGTGCACAAGGAAGTTTAACCTGGAGGCGATGTTGCAACCAGAAACCTAACTATACGTGGTGTACAACGAGTATATATATGTGATCCCTCTGGGGCGTGGTTCATACATCAAAGGAAATTAACTGAAAAAACGAGAGGCCTTTTGGAAAAACAACAGATGGAACTTTGTAAGGTTAAAAATCACAAACGCAGGATGAAAAACGGTCTTTTATCGGAACTTGCTCCAGATTGCTCAGGTGAGAGGAGAAAAGAATATGTGATTTCTTGCGCTGGCCATCTGGCCAGAAAACAGATAAGGTTTATCAAGGTTTTTTTACGACGACTGAGGAATGTGCACAATTACCTCCCGATTGGCTTTCCCAGAATATATTTATTAAATTATTTGTCAAAGCACCAACTAAAGCTAATTGGCATTTTACTTCATTATAAATTCAATTAACAATTCAGTTTCCCACAGTTTCTCCCACGATGAGGCTGAGTCTTTGGGTCTCTCACTCTCTCACCGCGGGCAGGTCGGTGGTCTTTCTCTCTTCTGCCTTCTCCTCTCTGTCCTCGCCCCCCCTCCCGGCTCTAACAAATATGTCCCTCCATATTTCCGCAGGGCGCTCGAGGTCCGCCAGCAACCCTCTTCTGGTAAAACTACCAAAATCCCGAATCGCTACTCACCTTCACTCTTTCATTCCTCTTCTTTCCCGTCTTTGGAACAAACTCCCACACACTCTTCAAGCGCACCCTTCCATCCAGGTCTTCAAAGCAGCTGTTCACCACCATCTCTGATCATCCCCCATCCAAAATCTTGATCTTTACTACCCCCGATAATCCACCCCAAACCCACCTCCTTCAAATTCCATTTTCCTTCCTGAAAGCCACCGTCGTACCATCTTGTTTACTCCATGTATCCCACCCAATTCCTCTCCCTTCCACAGATCTCCTATTGTCTCTGTTCCCCACTATTTTGTGCTTTCCTGTGCCACCCCTCTTGTCTCCTGCTTTGTTGTATGTTCCTGTGTCTTCGCTCTTACACGAGCCTCGACTTGGTATAAAAAAACCAACAAACTATTCAGCCTGGTGGAGATATGCATTCTACCGAGCGCTGTTCCGTTTCGCCAAGTGTCACTCTGAGTGATGGTTGTTGTTGTTGTTGTTTTCATTTGTCCGTCTGTCTGTGAGCGAGATATCTCAACTATTGGACAGATTATGCCAAAACTTGGTGGACGTGTTGGATAGGTGACAAAACAAGCTGTGTCTATTTTGTTAAGGTCCAGATTCATATCCGGTCCGTCAGTGGGATACAAAACGTAAACTGTTCAGCCTTGTTGGGGTATCCACTCCGCCGAGTGCCATTCTAGTTTGCAGATGTAAATATGCCAAAGCTAATCAAATAAGAGACAGAAGAGGCCCATTACCGTTGCATAGCAACCACTTCTGGTGTAATCTCCATTGTCTTGCGTCACAAGACCCACAGTGAGTTGATTGAGGCTGCACTGACGGGTCTTCATTCAGAGATATTTTCGTTTATGTCCATTTTTTTTCTGACCGTTTTGTGATTTTATTTTTTCTTCCTGAGATATTCCTTTTGAGTTTTGCATCATAATGAAAATTTCAGCTTTCCACCACTCTTCTACTATAAGTGTGTGTGCGTGTGCGTGTGTGTGTGTGTGTGTGTGTGTGTGTGTGTGTGTGTGTGTGTGTGTGTGTGTGTGTGTGTGTGTGTGTGTGTGTGTGTGTGTGTCAGTCATGCTTTTTGGGTCTATTACGTACGTCTTTTAATTAATTATCTACTTTTGGAATGTACCTTTTGACTCTTTAGACTGACTGCTCAGACCCCTTTCGACCTTTGAAGACCCTTAAAACCACCAAGACCCTAAAGACCTCTTATTATTATATGGGTTCCAAAGCTTCCAGGCTGTAGAAAAATAAATGGGACAATGACTTTTGCTTCTCTTCCTTATACAGTGATGCTCATGATGATTTGTGTAAGTTCTGTATTACCTTTATACCTGTCCTTGTGTCAGGTCAGGTTCGATCTGTGACCTGCTACAGGTACCATGTAAACCTGTACTAACCTGTTCCATGGTCGGGTTGTCGGCGACTAAACCGTCTCCCCCACCAGGTTTTCTGGTGAGGAGGGTGTTTGGATATGGACACCCAGCAGGATTAAAAACAAAACCTGTCAAAGGGCGGAGGAGCTCCTTGTGAGCCAACGGCCATCCATATCTAGTGCCCAACTGTGTCTGCGGACGTCCTCCTGCAGTTGGGTCACTTCTTATTAGGAGGTTGGTGACAGGATTTGCACTCCGGCCACCGTAAAACGCTTCATTCCGCAAAACGCAAAAACGCAAAAAAATCTGAAAACCCACTCCGTGGGAGTACCTCCTGTGCAGCTTCCCTTCGCAGGGCAGCTCACCGGATGACGGGATTGGGGCAAAGCCTTCGGGACCCCCAATCGTTGATAGGAGGGAAACCACGGGGTAACATCCCTGGGTCAGATTGCGGGAGAGTGTGTCGGAGTGGTGCTGAGGTGTCGTCCACCAGATGGCGGTCTCCTTGGGTTAACCTGAGGCGGTCCCTTCGGGTGGGTGCCTGGAATGTCCTATCCCTAAGAGAGGATGATCACCTGTCTCTGTTATCATCTGAGCTCAAGCGTTTGGACATCGGGATTGCAGCTCTCTCTGAGGTTCGGAGACCGGATTGCGGCGAGATAATGGTGGGTGGTTACACCTACTATTGGTCTGGTCGCTCTGATGGTTACCATACCCAAGGAGTTGCTGTAGCTGTGTCCAATAAGCTGACCCCAATGATAATTGAGGTAACACCGGTCAACAAGCGTATTATGAGATTAAGGATTCGTCACTCCTTAGGTGTCATTTCCCTGGTCTCTGTTTATGCTCCGACTGAGGCGAGTGATCTCACCGTGAAGGATGCATTCTACGCCACACTCGAGTCTGTGGTTGATCAGTGCCCCAGACGAGATACACTTCTAGTCTTGGGGGATTTCAATGCATCGACTGGAACTGATAGGGACGGTTATGAGGTGTGTGTGTTGGTCCCCATGGGTCAGGAACTATGAACCAGAATGGCACCAAGTTCCTTGACTTTGCAAGAAGTCATGGACTTAGGGTGGCTGGTTCATGGTTTCAGCGCCCACAAGCCCATCGCTGGACTTGGTATTCCAACGCTGGCGGTGTGGCAAAGGAGATTGACCATGTCCTCATTGACGGTCGTTGGAGGATGATCCAGAACTGCAGGGTCTACCGGAGTGCTCAGTTCCTCAATACTGACCACAGGCTTGTTGTAGCAACTCTAAAGCTGCACCTTAAATCCTGGAGAATGGTACCATCCCAGCCAAGGCTGGATGTTGCCAAGCTCAGGGATGAGAGAGTAGCTGAGGAGTTTGCGAACAGGCTGAGTGGACACTTGGGGGAGTCTGGGTGCTTTGGGGGGTCCTGAAGAGTTGTGGAGCACCTTCAAGACCACCGTCCTTGATGTTGCCGGTGGATGCCTTGGGCTCACCGCAGGGCAAAGAAGAATTTTGTCTCTCAAGGGACACTGGATACCATTGACCAGAGTCGCAGGGGCCAGGCTGAATGGCAGAGCTGAGCTGTTCAGGGAGCTGAGGCGTAAAACTGTACGTGCACTGAGGGTGGACAAGGGAGGCCTATGTGCGAGGAATCTGTGAGGGGGTAGAGCATCACCTGTGGACAGGTGATTCTCGTCCGCTTACAGGGGAATCGCGTATTACGTTCATCCAAGCCCATCCCTCGGAGCACTGCAGTTAGAGCAGAGAGTGGTAGGCTCTTGACAGAGGAGTCTGAAGTGAAGGCCCGCTGGGCCGGTTACTTTGAGCGGTTGTACCAGGCTGATCCCCCAACTGTCGAGTTGGACGTCAAGGGTGTTACAGTCCCTGTTGCTGACCCTCGAATCAACTGTGGTCCACCTACGCTTGTGGAAACACGGGCTGCGGTGAACCAGTTGAAACGGGGCAAAGCTCCAGGGATCTGTGGCATCCATGCCGAACTTCTCAAGGCTGGTGGAAATGCTGCACTCGTGTCGTTGCATGCAGTTTTGTGCTCTGCCTGGAACACAGGCATCATCCCAACTGACTGGAAGAGGGGTCTTGTTGTCCCTCTCTGGAAAGGGAAGGGTGATCGCCAAGACTGCAACAACTACCGAGGGGTGACGCTGCTCTCAGTGCCGGGCAAGGTCTTTGCTCGGATAATTCTCGATAGGGTTCGCCACCATCTGCTTGAGCACCAGCGTCCAGAGCAGTCAGGCTTTACACCAAAGAGGTCAACGATTGACCGTATCCTTGCACTTCGTGTCCTCACCGAACGCAGACGAGAGTTTCGGCAGGGGCTGCTTGCAGCCTATGTTGATCTCTGTAAAGCGTTCGATTCAGTGAATCGGGATGTCCTCTGGAGGATTCTTGGTCTTCGTGGGGTGCCACCAAAACTGATCGATCTGATGTCTGAACTCTACTCTGGTACTGAGAGTGCTGTGAAGTGTGGTGGTACCATCTCTGACTTATTTCCAGTTGTTACTGGAGTTCGTCAGGGATGTGTACTTGCCCCCACACTTTTCAGCACTTGTATGGACTGGATTCTAGGGAGGATGTCGGAGAGATCAAGTTGCGGTGCGTCATTTGGGAATGTCAAAATCTAGGACCTTGACTTTGCAGATGATGCAGTCATCTTTGCGGAGACTTTAGACATCCTCTTGGGGGCCCTCGAGGTGCTGAATGAGGAGTCTGAGCCGTTGGGATTACGGGTTTCTTGGGTCAAAACTAAGATCCAGGCTTTCGGTGACATCTTGGATGCTGCTGTCCTGTCTGTGTCTGTTTGTGGTGAGGATGTTGAGGTCGTGGAGAGATTCACTTACCTTGGCAGTGATATTCATGTCTCTGCTGGCTGCGAGTCAGAGGTCAATAGACGTCTGGGTCGGGCCTGGGGAGTCATGGATTCACTGGATCATGGGGTGTGGCGCTGCCGGTACCTGTGTGGGAGGACGAAAGTCCGAGTCTTCAGGTCCTTGGTACTTCCAGTCTTGCTCTATGGGTGCGAGACTTGGACTCTGACCAAGGATCTGAGATGGAGACTTAATTCCTTTGGTACCAGGTCTCTTCGGAGAATCCTTGGCTATCGCTGGTCGGATTTTGTGTCCAACGAGCGGTTGCTGAGAGAGACTCGGATGAGATTTGTTACCTGCATAGTCCGTGAGCGTCAGTTGCGGCTGTATGGACATGTGGCTCGTTTTCCTGACTCTGATCCTGCTCACCAGATTCTCTCAGCGAGGGAGTCTCATGAGTGGAGGAGGCCAGTGGGTCGACCACGTTCCTCATGGTTGCAACAGGTTGACCATCATCTCAAGGAGATGGGGATGGGCCTGGCATCTGCCTGGGGGATGGCCAGACGGAGGCCCCTGGAGTACCGGCGGAAAGTGGACGCAGCGACGTGCTGTTCTGGCACATGCTCCCATACCTGACCTGACCTTGGTTGCTGTTATTGAAGTCGTTATATTGGACATCGTCGTCGGCTTTGTGGTTTCATATTGAACTCGTTTTAATCCAAATACTTGTTGTGAACCATATCACTCTGGGGCAGTTTGGAACTCTGTTTCTTGGAAACAAACTTCCATTTATTTGGAAAGCATTTGCGGGAGTGAAAGAGTTATTACCCGAACATTTTTCAATATCACCACCGTGGTCCTGAACCTTTCCTCTTGTGTCAATCCTGGGGTGAGAATGGCGTTTGGAATCTGTTAATGGAGAAATATATCTCGATGCAACGACGTGTGAAAATATTTAAGGCAGGAATACACAAATGTTTGAGTTTGATTGCAGTTATTCTTTAAAAATGATGGTGATTCTTGATCTTGGGTGAATGTCTGTGTAGGTGGAGAGAATCGTGGACAAGCGGACAACACGGAAGGGTCATATCGAGTATCTGGTGCACTGGAGTGGGTTCCAGAGTGATGAGGATACCTGGGAACCTGAGCATAACCTTGTCAACTGTGCAGACTTTGTGCACAACTTTGAGAAGAGGAGAAAGGAGATTGGACATTCAAATGGCACAGCACGGGTTAGAGCCAAACAGATGCCACAACCAAGGCCCCACTTTCCAACACGGAATAGCAACCAAATGCCAGTGTCTTATAACGCTGCGGTACCATCTCGCACGAATGAACAATCAGATGGTCAACATAGGACTCCCTTCACCTTCAGGGTGGGAAACAAACAGCTTGACTTGATGCAGTCGGACATGAAAGTTTTAATGCCCAAGTTGAGAGATGAAACTATATTTCCATCTTCAGGTGGTGTGCATCTTTGTGAGGAGGGGGTTAATGCTGAAGAAAATGTCAACCAACATTCAATAAACCTCTCACAAACCAACAGCTTTGTTCTTGTTCCGAGCCTTGGAAAAGCAAGGATGGGTTCGGACGTGCCATTACACATCAACACCAGTTCAGCCATCCCAACCTCTCAAACTATGGATCTACTTGCAGCAGGGAAAGAAGGTGAGGTCTTCAGAAGTCTTTTTCTTTCGTATGCCGCACAAGGCTGTGGGGTAGCATCATTGGTTGAGGGCGTGGCTGTGCCACTGATACAGTGACCCTCTCGAGGTTAGGGCAGGAATTGAGAATTTATTCAGGATGCCGGTGACAACTCGCCAAGTCTTCATGAAGGACACCTTTGGATCTTTAATGTCCATGAAGGATTGTCTGCAGATAGGATCTTCACAAATGTGTTGCTAATTGAGTTAAGCTATGCAGTGAAATGCAGTTATCCAATGTGTAACGCTTGAACATTTGGATTTTGTAATTGGAGGTTAAAATTTTTTATTTTTAAATCTTTCTTTGTTGATTGGCAAACTTGACATTTTTTTCATTTCCCAGATAATATACATTCAAGAGTATTTAGGGTGTTGGTGGAGCAGATAAGTGATGTTAACAAATATCCTCGCCAACTTATTTTACAGCTTCTTCACACCTCTCTACTGTACTGTGTGTGTATGTACAGGATACCTTTGTATATCACGGGGGATGCGTTCCCGTGAAATGCTGTGTTATCCAGACGATATTTAACATGTAGAAATGGGGGTTATGTTCCAAATGGGGAAGATGTCAACTTTTTAAGGTTGAAGACCGACATGTAAACGTGTGTGTGTGTGTCTGTCGGTCCGTCCTCCATAATTCCAAAAACATGAAACAGAGCAGCCGGCGATGGTCCCGTGTTGTTCTGCGGTCACTTCGGCATAGATAAATACAAATAAATTTTAAAATGAAACGTTTCTTAAATATCGTTAAAGGCAAGAGGTACGCACGCTCACTCTTAGTTGTCTAGCGTGGGTTTGAATCCCGACCAAGCTCGAAACTGTTATCCTGGTGTTTCACAGGCAGGGTGATTCATCAATGTGTGTGCCCTTAAACTGTACGTCACATCTGCTGGAATCCTCCCTTCCCATTTCTCTCCCCTCCCTCCACCCCCTTCGCTCTCTCTCTCTCTCTCTCTCTCTCTCTCTGAACATATCTGGATGGTGGTTATGCCCAGATGGTGGTTATCTACGCACATGTCCGGACGGCGGTTATCTCCGCACGTGTCCGGACAGTAGTTGTTTACGGGCGGTGTTTTTCTCCGGGCAATGCTTGTCTCTGGGTGGTGTTTGTCTCCGGGTGGTGTTTGTTTCCAGACTGTGTTTATCTCCGGACATGTCCGGGCAGTGTTTGTCTCCGGGCAGTATTTATAGTATGACCGGTGGAAAATGGATTTCAGACATCACTTTGTTTCAATCTTCACTGTTATTCGGCCAGCCCCCCCCCCCCCCTTTGGACTTGGTCCGATGTGGGCGCTTATGGATTTGGTCTATTTTCGTATCAGTGCATCCGTGCGTGCGTATGTGCATGCGTGCATCCGCAACCATATCTCGAACATGCATTTACTGATGTTCAAACTTGGCACCCACATAATAAATGATTGCTTGCATATGCACGCCATTTTGTTTAAAGATCACATCCAAGATGGCCGACTGGTGGCCATTTTGTTACTTAAACTTATCCCCAACCATTTCTCTGACGTGCATGGTCCGATTTTGTTCAAACTTAGCACAAGCACCGCACACAATGGCATGCACTTGCACTTAATTTTATTTTGTGATCTGATCAAAGATGGCTGACTGGTTACTAACCCTAACAGCAAAATTACTAAAACAAAGGGGGCGATGACATTTCTGTCATTTTCACTTGTTCTTTGCAGAATCATTTTAATGAGACAGTATGAATCGTAATTAATGCTCCACCGCACGTCTGCCTTCCCTTCCGCTCACCTCAAGCTGTCTTCCCTTCCCCCATCCCCCTTCACTCTCCCTCCCTCCTTGCTCCCCCTCCCTCCTCACTTTTCCCCTCAACCTCCTCCGTTCCCTTCCCCCACCCTCTTCACTCTCCCTCCCTCCTTGCTCTCATACCCCTCCTTGCTCCCCTCACTCCTCTCTCTTTTCCCCTCAACCTCCTCACTCTCCCTCCCCACCCTTCTCCATCTCTTCTTCCCCCCCCCCCCTATTTTGTATGCCCATCAGCGAAGCGATGGGTGGTATTTGCTAGTAACAAATAAAATCATTAAAACGAATTACTCTTCAATAAAGGTTGCAATGATTGGAGTTGGATACAGTACATATTGCTTGTGGTAGGCTGTCCAGTTGAGGTTGAAGGCTCAGAAGATGAAATGGGGACTGATTCACTTGGGATGTTTTTTGAAGAACTTCATAATGGAGACTTGAGTGGCTGCCTTCATTTTTTGTTCGTTTATCTCCTTGTAACATTTCAGGACATTCTCCATCCCCCTCCACACCTTGGCACTTCTCATAGCATTTCGATCGTGTTCATCAAAGATTCATCGACCCATTTGAAACCTTTAGCCATGACCTTTGACCTGAGGGTTTTAACAGGCACAACCTCCTCAGGACTTAATTCTGATTCCTCTCTGATGAGCTCCTCCTCCAGAGCCACAAGGTCTTCATTGCTCAGCTCCTCACTTTGTGAGAGAAGCAAATCTTCAACATCATCTTCGTTGACCTCCTCAAATCCCACTTGCAGGGCCATGTCCACAATCTGTTGCCTTTCTTCGCTGACTTCAGCCTCCGTGAAACCGCTGAACTTAAGCACTGCCTCAGGCCAGAGTTGATGGAGATGAAGATTATGCAAATGAAAGTGCGGCTGGGTATGCGTTTCCAATAAAGTCCAGTTTCATCGAGGTTAAACACCTGGCTTGGTGTGTGAAATGAATGAGAGAGAAAAACCTTCGGAGTATAAGGCTTTATTTCACTTGATTGAAGCCGTCTCTACAAACACAAAAGGGATACATGTGCAGTCAATCACCGCAAAGTATAACAGCAATTAGCCAGCATAAACACGGAGTCCGGTATACTCTCAATTCTCACCATTCAACGAGCACCAAGTGAACCACCGCCGTAAATGACAATGCCCCAGGGACAAACCCACCGACAGCGCAGCATCTCGGTTTTATCTGTCTCGTGTGCGAGCCACGCGTCACGTGATCACACATCACTTCATCTTTTATTTCATCACATTCTCCCCATCTTTAATATGTAACTAGAGGTTCAACTAACGCACCATGATTACTTCTAAGCTAGAGGAGCATACATTTCAAGCAGTGTGAACTATTTAAACGACAGAAGCATACATTTCAAGCAGTGAGGATTATTTTGAGTTGTAGAAGCATAGCAAGGTGTCATCAAGGGATGCCGATAATCCCCTTTACAGATCGAGCCATCGAGGGGTTTTATCCGTCGACCTCTTCGGGAGTAAATGGTGGTTTCACTTGAGAGAGGCTTCCGATCCCCTTGGGGAGCCTCGATTTGTGCCGGGGATGACTCCTCGATCGCTTTCGGGTGGAATGCGGTAGCTTCGTCTACCTCAACCCCGACGCCACCATTCTCGGGTGGAGAAGTTCCTGAGGGAGAAACACCTGGGGAGGGAATGTCAGAGGGGGGAGTACCTGCGGGAGGAGTACGTGCGGGAGCCAGATGGCGAACCGACACAGTGGTCTCCCTGCCATCAGGAAGTCTAACATGAGCATACTCAGGATTAGCATCGATGAGTTCGACCTTCTCCACCATCGGTTCATACTTTCTTTGTCGTACCGGGCGCTTCATGAGCACTGTACCCGGATAGGCTAGCCAGTGGGGCACCGATTGGCCGCAGGTATATCGTCGTTGGTGAGTAAACATTCGTTCGTGCGGAGTAGCATTTATGGACGTACAGAGCAAAGAGCGTATGGAATTCAGGGATTCGGGAAGGGTAACCTCCCACAGCTCGGGCCCCAGTCCTCTCGATCTCAGCGCCAGGGTTACGGCTTTCCAAATGACTCCATTGTACTGTTCCACCTGCCCATTACCCTGTGGGTTGTAACCCGTCATTCGACGAGTTGCTATGCCGTGTTCATATAGGAACTGTTTGAGCTCGGCCGACATGAAACACGGTCCTCTGTCTGAATGTATGTACGAAGGTTTCCCAAACATGGCAAAGAGGTCAGAGAGACATTTCACGACAGTGCCCGAGGTCATATCCGAGCACGGGAATGCAAATGGGAACCTTGAGTATTCATCAACAACAGTGAATATGTATCTGTTGTCTGTCTCGGTCGGCAGGGGCCCTTTGAAGTCAATGTTTAGTCTCTCGAAGGGTGAAGTGGCCTTGATCAACCTGCCAGGAGCGGCGCCATAGAATCTGGGTTTTAGTTCAGCACAGACAGGGCAAGAAGCACTCACTTGTTTGATATCTTCGATAGAATAGGGAAGGTTTTGTCTACGCACAAAATGTGCCATTCTGGTTACCCCTGGGTGGCACAGAGACACATGAAGGTCTTGCAAAGGCCGCCCAGATGTCGCCGAACAGTAGACCCGAGAGAAGGTGTCTGCAGCAGGGTTTTCCCTCCCGGGCCGATAAACAATGTCGTAACTATAACAAGATAGATCTATCCGCCATCTCATTATTTTCTCGTTCTTAATTTTCCCGTTATTTTTCCCATCAAACATGAAGGCAACGGATCGCTGGTCCGTGCCGAGTGTGAAGTGGTTGCCCAGTAGATAATGTCTCCATTTACATAGGGCTTCGACAATAGCGTACGCTTCCTTCTCTATCGCTGAGTGTCTCTGCTCGCTTCCAGAGAGAGTTCTCAAGAAGAACGCGACGGGTCGGCCGGATTGATTGAGTGTCACGGCGATCGCATGATCGGAAGCGTCCGTTTCCACCACAAACGGCACCGTGCAATCGATCGATAATACCACGGAATTATTAATATCATCTTTGAGGCTGTGGAAAGCTTTTACAACAGCGGCATCCAGCGGGAAGTTTTTGCAATGCACCAGGGGATGTATTTTCTCAGAGTATTGGGGAATCCATCTAGCGTAGTACGCGAACATCCCAATCACCCGACGCAATGACTGCAGGTCATGAGGTGGGGGTAGCTCACGGAGCGGGCGCAATCGTTCAGGATCGGGCTTAATCGTGCCGTCGGCTATTGTGTAGCCGAGAAGATCAATTGACTTTACCGAGAATACACATTTGTTGTAGTTGAGTCAGATTATATTTTCTAGCAATGCTCAAGAATCTGTCCAGATTCGCATCATGTTCCCCCCGATCCTTGCCGCACACCGTGACATTGTCCACGTAAACAAAAGTGTCTTTGAGGTTTTCATCCGAGATGATGTCGTCCATAACTCGTTGGAAGCAAGCTACTCCATTAGTGACACCGAACGGGATCCTCTTAAATTGATATAGGCGCCTACCCGCCTCGAACGCGGTGTATGGTTTGTCTTCCTCTCGAATGGGAATTTGATGATGGGCGCTTCGCAAATCGATGGTGCTGAATATTTTGTAGTTGGCCACTCGTTTGACCATCTCGTCTATGCGCGGCAAAGGGTAGGCATCGAGATGGGTGAAGCAATTGACCGTTTGTGAGTAATCGACAACCATTCGTTTCTTATGGTTCTGGTTGGTGGTCACCAACACCTGCGCGCGCCATGGCGAATCGCTCGGCTCTATACCTTCTTCCAATAATCGCTTAGTCTCAGAAGTGATAAAGTTCATATCGGCGGTGGTATATCGTCGCGATTTGATCGCTATCGGTTTACAGTCTGGCGACAAGTTAGCAAACAGCAGGGGGGACAATACCTCTGCGGTGGTCAGAGCATTTAGAATTAGACGAGGTTTGTTTCCTCCAAAGGGTATTTCGACACTCGTGTGCTGCTTGAGGACATTATGACCCAAAATTACATCTGCGCATAAATCACGAAGCACCAGTACCCTTACATCCCGATACGTGTAGCCTTTTACGTCCAGCTCAACATTGCAGTACCCTCGTACGCTGAACTGTAGTGATGTGGAGGCCATGCATACCGTATTATCTGTCAGGTGGATCTTCCATTTCCTGTCTTTCGCTAGTGAGCTGTTGACGAAACTTTCAGAGCTTCTGGTATCGATCAGCGCCTCGGCCATATGCCCGTTAATTCGTACGTTGATGATAACTTTGGATAGATTCCCCGGTGAAGCTGCTGTTGCTTTCTTTTGGGAATAGAGGGCCGCAGAAGTGGGTTTATTTCTTCTAAGAGTAGATTTGCATACCCTGGCATAATGCCCTTTCTTGTCACAGTTCATACATGTGGCATCCCTGGCGGGGCATTTGCTACAGGGGTGTCTTTTATACCCACAAAAGAAACATTTACCAACCGAAGTAGTTGCCGAGGAGTTCGACGAGGTCTGGGTGTCCGATTCCTCGGGTTTATCTCCATCCTCAGTGTCGGAGGTATCCCGGGGAGTTCTTTGAGTTTCCGCTGTAGCAGCATTCATCGCAACACCGGTGTCCCATATGACTCAGATTGCTGCTGAGCCGTGTCCATAGCTCGGGCCTGGTCAGCTACCGTTTCAAGATTGGGTTGTGCTTTTTCCAGTAAGCGTTGCCGAATGGGAGCTTCATCTCGATGTTCCTCGGCGGTTACAGCCCGGAAATTGCAGTCTTTGCCCAACTGCTTCAGAGCTTGCAGGTACTGATCGATTGTCTCACCAGCCTCTTGCCTGCGGATGGTGAGAATATGTCTTGTGTATACCTCGTTCTTGCGCCTCACGTAGAGCGCCCGCAGCACGTCGATCGCTGCGTCATAGGTGTCACACTCTGAGAAGAGCCTGAATATACTTGGCGAGACATGGTTTACAAGTGCGGCCAGTTTGTCGGCTCCCTCTTCAATGATGGTCAGATAGTGTGAGAAGGAGCGATACCAATGGGTCCACTTCATTTCCGAGTCGGTGGCGTTGGGGTCCGCATCGAACCTCTCCGGCTTGTAGATCTTGTCCATAGTCGGTTGAGGCAGCCGAAGAAATGAAGTGAAATAAATTGAAATGAATGAGAGAGAAAAACCTTCGGAGTATAAAGCTTTATTTCACTTGATTGAAGCCATCTCTACAAATACAAAAGGGATACATGTGCAGTCAATCACCGCAAAGTATAACAGCAATTATCCAGCATAAGCACGGAGTCCGGTATACTCTCAATTCTCACCATTCAAGGAGCACCAAGTGAACCACTGCCGTAAATGACAATGCCCCAGGGACAAACCCACCGACAGCGCGGCATCTCGGTTTTATCTGTCTCGTGTGCGAGCCACGCGTCACGTGATCGTGCGTCACTTCATCTTTTATTTCATCACAGTGTGTAACCTCCATCCGCAAACACTGATTTAAAGACGGCTAAAAATTGTTCGGCAGCAGCACGATTTGCAGCAGCAGCTTCCCAGTCAACTTGAACGCATGGCGAGATTGTGGATCGCATGGCGACTTGAAGTGCTCGAACCACCCATGACTGGCAGCAAAAGACACTGGATCATTGGTATCTTTGATTAGATTGCCATACATACTCCTCGCCTTCTCTTGAGTGACCATTCCAGACAAGGGCAGGTTCTGTTGGTTTTGATGGTCTAGCCACGTGGTCAGCATCTTCTCCATTTTCTCAACAGTATCAGGCCACGATCTTGCAGTTCTGGTAACTGTGAGATTCGTTGTTGTCTGAGTGCTCTTAACGGATTTTATCACGATTGTCACGAATGGTTCTCACTGCAGAATCACGAAGTCCCATCTCTCTTTGAACAGCAATGCTGTGCTCATCTCTATCAAACAAATCTAAAACTTTTAATTTCACCTCCATTGAATGAGACTTTCTTGATTTCTTCACGTGATCATTATCTCCAATGCCACTTGTTTATATGCTTTGTAGCCATAGTTTTGGCCGCTATGAGTGAATGACTCGCTCAGGATGACGGAGCATGGACGACTAGTATCAGGATGACGGAGCGTGGCAAAAGCGTTTGCTGTGAGTGAACGACTCGCTCTGGATGGCGGGGCGCGAGCGGCTCGCGTCAGGGTGGCGGGGCGCGAGCGGCTCGCGTCAGGGTGGCGGGGCGCGAGCGGCTCGCGTCAGGGTTGCGGGGCGCGAGCGGCTCGCGTCAGGGTTGCGGGGCGCGAGCGGCTCGCGTCAGGGTTGCGGGGCGCGAGCGGCTCGCGTCAGGGTTGCGGGGCGCGAGCGGCTCGCGTCAGGGTTGCGGGGCGCGAGCGGCTCGCGTCAGGGTTGCGATGCGCGAGCGGCTCGCGTCAGGGTTGCGGGGCGCGAGCGGCTCGCGTCAGGGTTGCGGGGCGCGAGCGGCTCGCGTCAGGGTGCGGGCGCGGCGGCTTCGCGTCAGGGTGCGGGCGCGGCGGCTCGCGTCAGGGTGCGGGGCGCGGCGGCTTCGCGTCAGGGTGCGGGCGCGAGCGGCTCGCGTCAGGGTTGCGGGCGCGAGCGGCTCGCGTCAGGGTGCGGGCGCGGCGGCTCGCGACAGGGTTGGGGGGCGCGAGCGGCTCGCGTCAGGGTTGCGGGGCGCGAGCGGCTCGCGTCAGGGTGCGGGCGCGGCGGCTCGCGTCAGGGTGCGGGGCGCGGCGGCTCGCGTCAGGGTTGCGGGCGCGGCGGCTCGCGTCAGGGCTGCGGGGCGCGAGCGGCTCGCGTCAGGGTGCGGGGCGCGGCGGCTCGCGTCAGGGTGGCGGGGCGCGGCGGCTCGCGTCAGGGTGGCGGGGCGCGGCGGCTTCGCGTCAGGGTGGCGGGCGCGGCGGCTCGCGTCAGGGTGGCGGGCGCGGCGGCTCGCGTCAGGGTGGCGGGGCGCGAGCGGCTCGCGTCAGGGTGGCGGGCGCGAGCGGCTCGCGTCAGGGTGGCGGGGCGCGAGCGGCTCGCGTCAGGGTGGCGGGGCGCGAGCGGCTCGCGTCAGGGTGGCGGGGCGCGAGCGGCTCGCGTCAGGGTGGCGGGGCGCGAGCGGCTCGCGTCAGGGTGGCGGGGCGCGAGCGGCTCGCGTCAGGGTGGCGGGGCGCGAGCGGCTCGCGTCAGGGTGGCGGGGCGCGAGCGGCTCGCGTCAGGGTGGCGGGGCGCGAGCGGCTCGCGTCAGGGTGGCGGGGCGCGAGCGGCTCGCGTCAGGGTGGCGGGGCGCGGAAAAGGCGTTTGCTATGAGTGAGCGATAAGATCAGAATGGCGCAGTGCGGTTGTTGTTGAATTAAATCTGTGCTGTAGCGAAAATGCATTATCAGAACACGCGTTATGCGAGGGTCACCCTCACATTTAGGCCTAAGTCACATTTGGCACGGCGGCCGTACGGTCTACAAAATCTACGGCCACTAGCAATTATAGGGCGGCCGCAGTATTTCCCCGGTCACACAATGTAGCAGTCACATATGTTTTTATTTTTCGGGTAGCCACACTGGATATTTATAAATTGTGGAGACCGACAACGTGGGGGTGCCGTAAGGTCTTTGATTTGATGTTGCACGGTGACCTTGGGGTGTCCCTGCGGCGGCCATAGAATTTTCAAGGTAGCCTCAAGGTGCCCACAAGGCGACCGCAGGGGGGCCCGAAGGCGAATGTGCGGCCAGATGGACGGTAACGAGTGGGTTCTTTTTTTATTATTATTTTTTTTTACCAGTTCTTTTGTTTCGGCTTGTCGAATTGCTACGGCCAACTTAGAAATGAAAAAAGTTATAATTCCATGGCAACCCCTACGGCCTGTAAAATATAGCCATACGACATAGGGCCACCCTGAGGCCACCTCAGAAACTCTGCGGCCGCTGCACGTTTCTGTCAATTCAGGGGGTGGGGGGGGGGTACGGCCTCCGTATCCTAGCCGTAGAGCAAATGTGACTTAGGCCTTATACACACACATCATTGTGGTTTCGGCTCCTCGGGGTAAAAGAATGAATCTTTAATGTAATTATAGTTTTTCCTTCAGTTGCTATTTTGTTCAGTGTATTGTATTCGATGTGCATAGATATGTGTTGTGGATGTATTCGCTAGATGGTCTTACCTTCCATGGTGTTTATTTTCTACATCTGTCTTGTGTCTTCCTTTTCTTTTTGTCTTTGAATCGGTTCAAACCGGCTCATTAGTGGAATCGGTGGAATAGAAGAGCCTAGAATCAATTGGGGGGAAATAAATCCAGTGGACTTGTAACTCTATGACAGGAACAACATTCACCCCTCAAGCCGACCGTCAATGGGAACAGATCGACGTGCAAATATGCGGATCGACATGCAAGTCTATATAATTGTGCACTATGCAGCTGACCGGTCTGGCTTGGCTTTTTGTCTGTCTGTCATTGGTTTCTCTCCATGAACTCTGCACCTCGGTCTCCGTTATTGGTGGCTCAGCCTCTCCGTGGGTGAATCTTCACCTCTGCCAGAGCCTCCGTCTGATTGGCGTGATCATCATCGTCTCCCTGCAGTGGCGCTTGCTTGGGGTTTGTGGCACTCTTTGTGGTGGTGCACTCCGGAGACAGGGACATCGTGCTTGTGTGGTTGTTGCACCGAGTAGTCCTGTGTGTCTATCTCTCTGTGCTGTGTCTAACCCAACTGTCTCTATCTCTCTTTC
This sequence comes from Eptatretus burgeri, assembly GCF_056783735.1. Lineage (NCBI taxonomy): Eukaryota > Metazoa > Chordata > Myxini > Myxiniformes > Myxinidae > Eptatretus > Eptatretus burgeri. The sequence continues at coordinate 100,519,868 of NC_140971.1, forward strand.
GGACAAATGCTGGCCCTGTATAAATCGTTACGTTGAGTGTAAATATCTGAATATTCAGAGGGCGCGTGTGTTCGGTAAGGGTAATGGGAAGGGCTTCACACAATTTTTGCCTCCACCACTGAAGGTGAAGGAGGTTATGTTTTCACCCCTTTCTGTCTGTTGATTGCCAGAATCCTTCGGATTTCGGCAAATATGTTGGTCGGGTGTGTGTGTGTGTGTGTGTGTGTGTGTGTGTGTGTGTGTGTGTGTGTGTGTGTGTGTGTGTGTGTGTGTGTGTGTGTGTGTGTGTGTGTTTGTTTGTGTGTTTGTTGATCCTGTAACAGCCACACCGTTTCGGCGATCATGACCAAACTGGGTACAGACGTCTGCCATGGTCGAACTTGGACACTTGTCGTTTTTGGTGAATCTAGGTCAAAGGTCAAGGTCACCAAAAAACCGAAATTCTAATTTTCGCAATAACGTCCGCTAAAATGGTCGTATCCACTTCAAACCAAATCCAAAATGTGCATCTTCCAATACTGCATCCAACCATTGGGGTGTCACACCAACACCCTTCTTAGCGGTCGGGGGTCGAATGTCAGGGGGGGTCGTCTCAAAACTTTCAAATTGCGATAAAAATGCCATTTCAAGTCCGATTGACTTCCAAGTTATGATCATGACCAAACTAAGTGCTGGGGCATTCCATGTAAAGTGTACACACCCTCCTGACACTAATACTCCCCATATTTTCTCCCCATATGTTGGTCATTTATTCACTTGGGAGAAAAAACTCAAAATACCAACTTTTAGACCTGTGGGCCCATCGGGGCCCATTTTAGGGTGCCCCCGGCTGCCCCACAATTTTCCAGAGGCCATATCACAGGTTGTAGTCGTCCGATTTGGATGATCTTGGTATCAAAACGCTCGTAAATGCGAGATCTTTCGAATCGCGTAAAGTAAAATCACTCCGAAACAGTAATTCAAAAAGTTATAGTTTGGGGCGCCCTTTGACCTTGGGCCCCCGCTCCCCAGCCAAACCGATGGTCCCGATTTTTTTTCGTGTGAGAATACCCCTTCATATACTCCAACACCTCAGCATAAATGAAAATGGGATCTCAATGGGTTCAAGTGTGATGATGGTTTTATTGTTCGGGGACTCGGGTGCTGGAAACACAACACGCCACATTACATAGCACAATATTTGAACACAAGATTTCCAATACACCATATCAGTATATTGTACATAAATTTTCCACATGCACATGCAGGAACTGGAAGCGATACTCGTATGAGTAAGAGTTTTTCCTCGCATATTATAGTCAAGATTTTTTGCCAACCAATGCTTCATTTGACAGCTGTGTTTCTTTTTTACTGATTGTCTAGGTTCTACCTGCAGCAGGTTTTGGTTCTACGGAAAGAAGTATATCAGAAATGTCTAAAATGCAGTGATCTTCAATGTCAGGAAAAAAGAAACTATTTTTGGGCCCGTTTGGATGAAGAAAATTCACTTTCACTTCATGAGTGTCCTGAAAGGCTTCCATGATGCAGGCAAGCCACCATTTTCCATCATAGTGCACTGTGACATAACCTGAGAGTTTCCCGTTAAAAGTTGGTGTAGATTTTGAAATAGCTGACTCGATACGGTGTTCCTCGCGAAGGCTGAATTCGCTTACTTGAAGAGCAGTTTCAGAAATAGAGATGAAAGCATGAAGTTTTTGAGTTCCAGCTATGGTTTTGGCCGTTTTTAACCTTTCTTCCAGATTTCGTTCTTCCTCGTCATATGCCTCTTGGATCCCGTAACCAAACTTCATTTCATTCAAACCATTTTCAACAAAGGCGAAAAGATATTTTAGAGAAATAATTTGACTGTCGTAAAGTCGACGCAGGCTCTTGCGTGTTGCTTCTTGTTTGACTGTACCTCCCACGCCATCTGAAGGGCCCTTGCCATGACTTGTGGCAAAAAAAATGCCATTCTCCGTCAATACCAGACTCTGATTTGTGACGACATAGGTTTATGAAGGCTTTGCAATTCTTATATTGTCCAGCGCAACCATCTGAGAAATAGTAAAGTTTCTTTACATTTCCAAAGCTAGATTTCAAGTGTTCAATGAGAATTCTTTGGAAGAGGTGGACTGAGACAACGTCGTGAGTATTGCATTCTGATATAATCGTGAACGAATCGTGGTTTAATTTGCCATCGTCCGATTTGAAATAGTAAACCCAGGGGGGAATTTTCTCTTGAGAGCAGTTCCAATGGAATCCTTGGGCCGCATCCTGTACGACAAACGAATCGTTCTCTGAGAAGTCTCCAATAATGACAAATTCTCCTTCACCGATCTCGTCTTTCTTATTTTTCAGAAACTGAGATTGGGCCTTGGCAATGAAGTCATGTCTCACTAATTTCACCGCGCGTTCATAGAATTGATTAATGAATTCTTCCAAATGTCGTCCACCAGACGGCGGTCTCCTTGGGTTAACCTGAGGCGGTCCCTTCGGGTGGGTGCCTGGAATGTCCTATCCCTAAGAGAGGATGATCACCTGTCTCTGTTATCATCTGAGCTCAAGCGTTTGGACATCGGGATTGCAGCTCTCTCTGAGGTTCGGAGACCGGATTGCGGCGAGATAATGGTGGGTGCTTACACCTACTATTGGTCTGGTCGCTCTGATGGTTACCATACCCAAGGAGTTGCTGTAGCTGTGTCCAATAAGCTGACCCCAATGATAATTGAGGTAACACCGGTCAACGAGCGTATTATGAGATTAAGGATTCGTCACTCCTTGGGTGTCATTTCCCTGGTCTCTGTTTATGCTCCGACTGAGGCGAGTGATTTCACCGTGAAGGATGCATTCTACGCCACACTCGAGTCTGTGGTTGATCAGTGCCCCAGACGAGATACACTTCTAGTCTTGAGGGATTTCAATGCATCGACTGGAACTGATAGGGATGGTTATGAGGTGTGTGTTGGTCCCCATGGGTCAGGACCTATGAACCAGAATAGCATTAAGTTCCTTGACTTTGCAAGAAGTCATGGACTTAGGGTGGCTGGTTCATGGTTTCAGCACCCACAAGCTCATCGCTGGACTTGGTATTCCAACGCTGGCGGTGTGGCAAAGGAGATTGACCATGTCCTCATTGACGGTCGTTGGAGGATGATCCAGAACTGCAGGGTCTACCGGAGTGCTCACTTCCTCAATACTGACCACAGGCTTGTTGTAGCAACTCTAAAGCTGCACCTTAAATCCTGGAGAATGGTACCATCCCAGCCTAGGCTGGATGTTGCCAAGATCAGGGATGAGAGAGTAGCTGAGGAGTTTGCGAACAGGCTGAGTGGACAGTTGGGGGGTCTGGGTGCTTTGGACGTCAAGGGTGTTACAATCCCTGTTGCTGACCCTCGAATCAACTGTGGTCCACCTTCGCTTGTGGAAACACGGGCTACGGTGAACCAGTTGAAACGGGGCAAAGCTCCAGGGATTTGTGGCATCCATGCCGAACTTATCAAGGCTGGTGGAAATGCTGCACTCGTGTCGTTGCATGCAGTTTTGGGCTCTGCCTGGAACACAGGCATCATCCCAACTGATTGGAAGAGGGGCCTTGTTGTCCCTCTCTGGAAAGGGAAGGGTGATCGCCAAGACTGCAACAATTACCGAGGGGTGACGCTGCTCTCAGTGCCGGGCAAGGTCTTTGCTCAGATAATTCTTGACAGGGTTCGCCACCATCTGCTTGAGCACCAGCGTCCAGAGCAGTCAGGCTTTACACCAAAGAGGTCAACGATTGACCGTATCCTTGCCCATCGTGTCCTCACCGAACACAGACGAGAGTTTCGGCAGGGGCTGCTTGCAGCCTATGTTGATCTCTGTAAAGCGTTCGATTCAGTGAATCGGGATGTCCTCTGGAGGATTCTTGGTCTTTGTGGGGTGCCACCAAAACTGATCGATCTGATGTCTGAACTCTACTCTGGTACTGAGAGTGCTGTGAAGTGTGGTGGTACCATCTCTGACTTATTTCCAGTTCTTACTGGAGTTCGTCAGGGATGTGTACTAGCCCCCACACTTTTCAGCACTTGTATGGACTGGATTTTAGGGAGGATGTCGGAGAGATCAAGTTGCGGTGCATCGTTTGGGAATGTCAAGATCTCGGACCTTGATTTTGCAGATGATGCAGTCATCTTTGCGGAGACTTTAGACATCCTTTCGGGGGCCCTCGAGGTGCTGAATGAGGAGTCGGAGCCACTGGGATTACGGGTTTCTTGGGTCAAAACTAAGATCCAGGCTTTCGGTGACATCTTGGATGCTGCTGTCCTGTCTGTGTCTGTTTGTGGTGAGGATGTTGAGGTCGTGGAGAGATTCACTTACCTTGGCAGTGATATTCATGTCTCTGCTGGCTGCGAGTCAGAGGTCAATAGACGTCTGGGTCGGGCCTGGGGAGTCATGGATTCACTGGATCATGGGGTGTGGCGCTGCCGGTACCTGTGCGGGAGGACAAAAGTCCGAGTCTTCAGGTCCTTGGTACTTCCAGTCTTGCTCTATGGATGCGAGACTTGGACTCTGACCAAGGATCTGAGACGGAGACTTAATTCCTTTGGTACAAGGTCTCTTTGGAGAATCCTTGGCTATTGCTGGTCGGATTTTGTGTCCAATGAGCGGTTGCTGAGAGAGACTCGGATGAGATTTGTTACCTGCATAGTCCGTGAGCGTCAGTTGCGGCTGTATGGACATGTGGCTCGTTTTCCTGACGCTGATCCTGCTCACCAGATTCTCTCAGCGAGGGAGTCTCATGAGTGGAAGAGGCCAGTGGGCCGACCACGTGCCTCATGGTTGCAGCAGGTTGACCATCATCTCAAGGAGATGGGGATGGGCCTGGCATCTGCCTGGGGGATGGCCAAACGGAGGCCCCTGGAGTACCGGCGGAAAGTGGACGCAGCGACGCGCTGTTCTGGCACATGCTCCCATACCTGACCTGAATTCTTCCAAAGGCAGGACCATGGAGCTCAGTTCAGATCTGTCGGTGGATGTCCACCGTTGAAACTGAATTTCATCAATATCCTCGAGTTCATAAGCACTCAGGAGCTCGCTTTTGAAGTCTTCAATTGATGGGCAACTTTCACAAGTTCGGAAATAACATGCCGGTTGTGCTGGGTTACAAACGATGCGTGATATCACATGATGAGAGCTAGGAAGTTCAGCTATCTGTGGCATTTTGGAACCAAACATCATGAGTTTCACGTTTTCATGTATCATAATACACATACACTGTGTGTACCGCCTGAACCGGCCAGGACGCACTCCAAGGGACGGAGCATGGCAAACTTCGTGAATCCAACTTTCAAGCCAGGGTTCTTCTCTTTGAATTTCTGAAATGGTTCCTTGAGATTGTTTAGTACCAGGCACTTATTAATTTTGTCTTTTCCATGTTCATTCCTGATCACCACACAGTCCTTTTTTCCCGGCATTATTCGGCTGACTTCATCACTTCGGTAAAATTCGGTTACGGCGGATTTCACTTCGTCAGGCAATATTTTACCGTTTGGGATTTGAAGACGATAGCATACCATTTTCTTTCTCTAAATTTTTGGCTTGCACAGCCATTCTTTGGGAGCAACTGAATTCACTCATCATCGCTCTGATGCTCATATTCCGAGCAAATATTGTCAGCATACGTATTTGCTCTGAACGGTTCGAAACAACGTATTTTTCTTTCAGGCTTTTGATCACCTCTGGCATGCAGTTTTCATCACATTTTGACGCTGTATTTTGTGTTTTCTCCCCAGTACTTGGTCCAGAAACTAGTTCAAATTTCTTTCGCACAGAATCTTCCACTTTACTTCGCTTTTCAGGAACGTACCCTGGGTTCCTTTCCGCCTTTTGTTTGTCGAATGGGCTTTCGCCTATCATCGATAACGACTGGTTTAATAGGTCAACTTCTGCTTCTCGCTCAAAATCCTCCTCGCCCTCATCTGTCGAAATAGATTCTGCAATGCCTTCGATAGTATGCCTTCTGATGCAATGCCTTCTGATGATAATTTCGAACTGGTGGAAGATGTTTCTTCAATATGCTCTGGTGACAATTGAGTTTTTTTTTCTGCACGAAGTACAAAGTCTGTCATCTTTTTTCACCTTTGAAGAAAATTTTATCAACATATCATTTCACACATTGCAAAGATCTTTTTGTTGTTTCGTTTTATGGCAGCTGAACGGATCGCAACAGTATTTTTGGAACTCCTTTCGATCTTCAGTCGTCATGCTTACTGCAAAATATGCAAAAACGGAGATTAGCCAATTTATAACTTGATTTGATGATGGTTATTCAAAAAATGTACACTTAAAAATCAATAGGCAGAATATTTTTTTGCAAATGATGCAATATATATATATATATATATATATATAAAATATATATATATATATATATATATATATATATATATATATATATATATATATATATATATATACACATTAGTCCAGAGATGATGATTGTCAATTTCAGACATAAAGTCGCCTGCCAGCAGGTGACGTCATTGGAACGATGACGGTATACGTCGCCCAATGTCGAATCAAGAATTAGTGATATGTGGACCCCAAACAATAAAACCATCATCACACTTGAACCCATTGAGATCCCATTTTAATTTATGCTGAGGTGTTGGAGTATGTGAAGGGGTATTCTCTCACAAAAAAAATCGGGATCATTGATTTGGCTGGGGGGCGGGGGCCCAAGGTCAAAGGGCGCCCCAAAACTATAACTTTTTGAATTTGTTTCGGAGTGATTTTACTTCACGCGCTTCGAAAGATCTCGCTTTTACGAGCATTTTGATTCCAAGATCATCCAAATCGGACCACTACAACCTATGATGTGGCCACTGGAAGATTGTGGGTCAACCTGGGGCGCCCAAATTGGGGGGGGGGGCTAAAATGAGCCCCGATGGGCCCCCAGGTCTGAAAATTGACACTGTTTAACTGTGGATGCAAACACTTGCACAAAAAAAGAGTGAAATCTGAGACGATGTGTCAAAATTTCGCTGAAAAATGTGTACACTTGACATGGAACACCCCTGCTATAACTCCTTAAACAGTAGCACTATCGACTTATAAGAACCAAATTGATTTCAAGGTTTTTGTTTTTTCAGAGATCATGGAGATATGACAAAGTTATTCCGGCAATTCCTTGTTCAACGAGCAATTTCATTTGTTTATTTGTGTTCAGGATATCTCAAAAAGTTGTGGACAGGTGTGACAAGGACGAATTGATTAGATTTTTGTGAAGATCCGAATCCGGAACTGGATACGAGAATTATTTAATTTTTAACGTGATTCTTCACCATTGAGAGACAGGGCCAAAAAACGATATCGTACTGTATAGCATGATATTTCAAAAAATGTAATGGGCCTGATATGTTCTCGTGCATCAGGCATTACGTGGCGGAGGTATGCACTCAACAGAGTACCCTTCTAGTTTTTTATTTGGTTCTTCAATGAGTACCAGCAGAAATGCTTTGGTATTCACAAAAACAAATAAAAGTCAGCTTTGAGCGTGCTCGTCTGCTTTCCCAAATGCTTCTCAGCTTGTGATGCATCTATCTCCTCTGTAAGTGTTTTCTCAGAACGTCTGCTCCAGACGAGGAATTCGCAAGCCACTTCTTTTTTTTTCGTTGCGGACGCTCCTGAACCTCCCCTTCGTCCTCCTTGCTCGCGTGTTCTCCTTAGATCTACTTTTTTTATTAAATCTTGTAAGTTATAAACCTCCAATATAACTTGTAAATTATAATGTTATCGTTTATAAACTTAATTTTGAAATCGCAGTATATCAGTTATTAGAATTACCACGGAACAATCTTACCTACACTATCTGAGAAAACCTCCTCTTCTACCTCTTCGCATATGTGTTCTCCTTTGATCTATTTTTTTTATTTTATGTTGTATGTTTTAATATACCTTATAAATTATAATGTTATCATTTATGAAATTAATTTTGTGCACTTAAATGTTGAAATCGCGGTACAGTTTATCAATTTATCAGAATAATCATGAAAGAATCTTGCACCAGCTGAGAAACCCATACAATCAAAAGCCTCTGTTGTGTTGGTATGCTTTTGAGCTTTCGGAGCATCCTTGAAGTACACATTTGGTGTTTTTGCCACGCGTGAGAATTGTTGCTTGCTTGTAAATGTCGGAGCCCTCTATTTACGGGGGATACATTCCTGAAAAATTCCGCAAATGTCAGGGCATTATTTAAAAAAAAAAAAAAAAAAAAATTAAACATGATCTGGACTCGTGGAAGAGCGATTTATACAGAACAAATCAGGACACAACATAACAAAGGGAAACCAACAACACAAGGGCAGAGTGAGAAAGTAGTCAGAGACGGACAGCTGAGATGCAGGTTACGATGAGCAGAAAGGGAAAACGCAAATTGTGGACAAAATGGATACATCAGCAAAATTGTGTTTGACCAGTCTGTGATTTTGTCATCGTGTGAGGAGAGGGAAGAGGTTGCTGCCTGTCTGTCAGAAGGATGAGAGAAGTCATGGCAGCGAGTGGAATCATCAGCAGAGAGATGGAGGATTTTCGCATCAGTGAGATAATTGATGAAGATGAGGAGTAATATGGGGTTTAGAACACTGCCTTGGGGTACTCCAACCTTGACAAGCAGAGGACATGAAAGGGTTCTGTTGAGAGCCACAAGTTGTCCCAGGCAAAAATGCTACAGTTAGAACTGTAGTGTATGAGGGTTGTGCTCTCGTATACTACGGTTGGTAACAGGTCCGACTGCAGTAGTCTGCAGAGAATTACTCCTGGAAAGGAATGCTTCCTGGAGTATTGTTGAGGAACTCTGCACCTCCTCAGTCGGAGGCAGTGCATGCAATTTTGCCTGGGTTCTTTGAGAGTAGAGGAAGTCAGTAATCCAAGAGTGGAGTTTGCTTTGGATTCCATAAGCAGACAGTTTGGAGAGCAAGGCAGGATGCCAGACTGCATCACAAGCTCGAGATATGTCCAGAGAGATGGCCCTGATCTCATGTCCGATTATTGAGAGCCTCCACCATTATTGCGAGAGTATAAGCAGCATGTCCAAGGTACAGTTACCAGGTCTCAGGTACAGATTTGATGATCTGAGATGAGGCTGTTGGAGAAAAGGAATGATTTTATGTCAACTCTGATGATGGATTCCATGACCTTGCTGATGATTGGAAGTAAGCTGATTGCTGCGTCGTAAAGGGGATACATTGTTGCACCTGTTTATGTATTGCTGTGATGTTGGCTGAGTTACAATTTCCCAAGTGGATATAGCAGACCAGTACTGAGGTGTAAATAAATAAATAAATTTTTTAAACCTGTGAAAGCGCAAATGTCGAAGCAGATCACACTTTATGACCTGCGAATACATGGGGTCCCTTGAGAGAAAATTATTCGTCCTACCGTGAGTTCCAAGCCATCCACCAGCAATATCAAGGATGGTGTTCTTGAAGGCACTCCACAACTCTTCAGGATCCCCCAAAGCACCGAGACCCCCCCACCCCCCTCCCAAAAAAAATCCCCACTCAGCTACCCTCTCATCCTTGAGCTTGCCAACATCCAGCCTAGGCTGGGATGGTACCATTCTCTCAGATTTAAGCTGCAACTTCAGAGTTGCTACAACAAGCCTGTGGTCAGTATCGACCCTGCAGTTCTGGATCATCCTCCAGCGACCATCAATGAGCAAATGGTCAATCCCCTTTGCCACACCGCCAGCGTTGGAATATCAAGTCCAGCGATGAGCCTGTGGGCGCTGAAATCATGAACCAGCCACCGTAAGTCCACGACTTCTGACAAAGTCAAGGAACTTGGTGCTATTCCTGTTCACAGTTTGAGATCAATAGGGACCAACGCATGTCTCATTACCCTCCCTATCAGTTCCAGTCGATGCATTGAAATCTCCCAAGACTGGAGGTGTATCTCGCCTGGGGCACTGATCAACCACAGACTCGAGCACAGCACAGAATGCGTCCTTCACGGTGAGATCACTTGCCTCAGTCGGAGCATAAACAGAGACCATGAAAACGACTCCCAAGGAGTGACGAATCCTTCGTCTCATAACACTCTC